>NC_051163.1:119027250-119107249 GCF_013339745.2 Dermacentor silvarum | reverse complement strand
TGCACATTGAAAAAATGGCTATTTCGCCCCTGTTTTGCTTATTTGTCAAGATATAACTTCTGAACAATGCTTTGATGCACACATGCGAAACCCATCTTATCTTATGGCTGCTGGTGACATTGAACCCGGGTTGACGAGGTGGAACGCATAGAAATGCATGTGGTGCGCTGTGGAAGGCTGTGGTTTGTCATGGCCCCTTTAGGTGCCGCATGCTTTCTATTTATGTGCCATATTGCCTGCATCTTCGAGTGTTACAGATGGATAATTGTCACCACGGTCGATTTTATTTGTAAGGCAAGTTACAATAAACAATTGCTATGTATTGATTTGCAGACATCAACTGTGCCACTGTACGTATTACTAGTTGGCTTTGCATACAATGTTGTAGAAGTGTACTTTTTTGTTTGTTTTTTTTGCTTCTGGAAGAACCATAATGTATTTGATCAGACTATTGTGATGCCTTATTGAAACTGTGGCAGACACCTGCTTATTTCTTCCACAGAGTCTTAAAACAGTTTCTTGCTCAGGTAGTGTGCTTTTGTTCATCATAGTATATTTGTTTTTACTTTTGTTATATGTTAATTACATTACTTTCGTTTATAATCATTGTAGTGCGATTCTTTAAAAATCATTGGATGGCAGCACTTTTGAATTGTGAAGATTTATTATGTTATTAGCTAGTAAAAGGTGACAGACTCTTAAATGGCAATTTGGGCTCGTTGATAATTTATTACAAACAGTAGATGTATAGCACAACCATGTATAGGCTTTTAAGGACTGGCACGGCAAAGTAAGGCTGATAATTATGTGGACTAGTGGGAAAGGGGGATTTCATGAAGGAGTAGCTAAAAAATAATTCAGGACAACGATTCGAAAGCATTTTTGATGCATAACACCTAATGCTCGTGACATCTGAACATGCAACATCTCACTTCTAAAGCTTGCCAGTTTGGCTGACAACACGTTAAGTTTGCTTTCGTTTGAAAGCAATTTTAAATTAAGATAGTGACGGAGGCAAGAGTAAATAAATGCACACTTTATTACAGCCTGGCAAGATTGCTTTATTATCACACACCTTTGCCAGCAATCTCGGTAATTTTTAAGCAGTCAAGATTGGTGGCATTCAACAACATTGATGGAAATTCATGAAACAATTAATTATTGCAAGACATCACAACAAAGCAGCAAACACAACAAAATCGGCAATTGTGTCATTTATGGTTGGCTCTGGCGTCTGTATTTATTTTCAGAACCCATGCAGGTTATAAAAGCAATTAAGTCGCGTCTTTTGATGTGCTGAACTTCCACTTCGATGATGTACATATAAAGGTCCAGTGCTTGTTCCAGTTAGCCATGCATTCTAAAAGGGAAAAAAATTGAATTGTGAAAATGTCATTTCAAATGCAGTAACGCATGACACTGAAAAAAGTGGACAAAGTTTTTTTCAAACCGAATATGATGTAGCATGGTGCATGCAAAACAAATCAGATCACTTGGCCTTGTTTGTTTTGAACCACGTAAACAACATAGTTAAATAGCTGTAGAATAATATGTTACGATTTGCATAAAAAACTAGACAAGAGAGTACAGTTGCTTTCAAATTCCGCCCCCACCGCAATCGGCCACAGGAACCGGAGTCCAAGCCGCGACCATAAGGAAATAAAGCACCATAGCCACTGCGGCCATAAATTTCAGTGGCGATCGATTTAGGGATACTATCGGTCACTTTCTGCACCGCTTCAATTACACGTACGCGTTTCCACATATTTTTTTGTTAACGCAACTTAATAAGCACTTTCGCACTAATAATAATCGCACGACAGCAGCATGTAAATAAAGAAAAGAAATATCCTTAAGCATTATCCCCTACATGAGCAAGAAGATCTAGATTACCAATACATTTTAAGGTCTTGTTTGCATCTCGGTGCAGTAAATACTGTCTAACAGGACTGCGTCTAAAATGTATAGCCTATTGCTGAGAGCAATTCGTATGCGCATACCAATGATCGAGAATAAAATAACTTGCCTGTTTTGCGATCAACCTTCCTCCGCCGACGTTCATGATATCCCATGCGCATCGTTGCGCGATGAAGTATCCATGCAGCACATTGAAGGCACTCAAACACAGTCAGTGGGTGAAGTGATCGCCTATGGTGCTCGTAGAGACGGAACCGATCGGTCGCAGCCGATGAAATCGCAATGCGCTACACGGGATCACGGCGCAACTCATTTTCAGGTCCCGGGGTGCTCGCACTAAGGGAGGAAAGTTCCTCCATTTACGATTGCCTCAAGAGGGCGCAGCGCGTGAACCTTGCTCGAAGGAGGAACTCGCTGGCCTGAAGGAGGAACAGAGCCCGTTGCTCCATTCTCACTCCCTTTTTTTAGAGTGTATAGGGATGGTTGAAATTATAAGACACGTGCGCTGCATATTGAGGATAAAATGCTTATGTTTCGAGGTACTGGTTTGTACTAAGCAAAGTGGAATAATTCGGACAGCCTTCCTTAGCACCGAAGATCAGATACGCAAAAATTCTGCTTTGATATAATGCAAATATACTAAGTCAATTAGCTTCAACTGTATTCCTTTATAAGACTACTACATCTGGTGCTGCAGCCAACTTTTTTTCTTCTGTGCCTTTTAATTGCGCACACTGGACGCTATTTATTTTTGTGGTACGTTTCAAGCTGCAGAAGAGTCGCTCAAACAGGCCTTTCCCATGATATAGGTGAGGATGCAAAAATATTTCTTAGTAATGTCTTCATAAGTATTGGCCTTAAGAAATACATGAACTTTCAAACCACGTTACCTGGGTTTATTGTCTAAAATACATTATTCCTAAAGTGCAAAAGAAGTTCGGTAGCACGTTCGCGAAACCAGCCAGCTATTTTTAGGAAGGCGTTGGTACAGTAGAAAGAAACGAAACAAGAACCGCAACTAATGACCTGCATTTCCGAATATGCCATCTGGCGGAAAACCGCCTAACTAAGCAGCGACAAAGTGATAAAAAAAGCGTGGCGCAGCTCTCTTCGAACCTACAAACTCACAATCGTGGTATCAGTGATCGCGATCTGTGGTCGCTGGAAACGCTCGGCTATTGCTTCGACGCGCTGCTGTAGGCAAAAACTAGGTTTATATATGTACCACAATAAATTCCGCGATCTTCTTAAGAAAACTGCGATATTGGAACGACTTCTTTGCTATTTGAAGAGCTACCGCTGCAACTAGCTGAAAGTTCAGCCATTGAAGTTGATTAATCCCCAGGAATACGTCAATCGATGCAATAGGTTCATCGCTAGTTTCTTTTTACTGGCCAAAAAGCCTCCATAATTTGGGCTTTTCCATAGACTCCCATGCTTCAAACTTCGCTTGCAATTTTGAACGGGTTTTCTGCCGTAAGTAATGGCATCACTTGCATGAGATGTCGGGCTAAGCGTCTAGAGCCTATTTCTACGGGAATATTTTGATAGATGGCCTCTATGATTAGTTATTTGGGAAAAACGATGCTCTCTCATAGAAAACGCGCATGTTTGCGGAGGCGGCCGCTCGAGGCGCTGTTCGGCGATGTCCAAAAATCCTGGTATGAAGCGGCTGTTGGGAGGACGGGACAAGCCAGTGAGCGGGTCAATAATTGTGCGGCAGTATGTATGTGCACGTTGGAGGCAGGCGATGTCTCCTGATGACAGAATGTCTATCGAGGTAACAAACCGCAACGGGGCCATCGTTGTGGTCGGTTAGCTCGGCGGTGCCGAACGGATGGAAGGTGAGACATGTGCATTTGGCGACTGCGGGCAGCGAGATAAAGCGTCAGCATCTTGATGTTGCCTGCCAAACCTATATGTGACAGTGTAGTCGTACTCCTGAAAAAGTAGCACGCAACAGCCGAGGCGTCCGGAGAAGTTTTTCAGGGAGGACAAGCAGCACAGAGCATGATGTTCAGTCACAATTGTGAATTGGCGGCCATATAAATAGGGGCGAAACTTTTGTATGGACCACACGACAGCAAGGCATTCTTGTTCAGTGATAGTATAGTTTCGCTCAGCAGGAGAAAGAGTACGACTCGCGTAGGCCACGACTTGCTCTTCAGACGCGTGGTTCCGCTGCAGCAGGACAGCGCCGATTGCATACCCACTTCCGTCAGTTTGTAGGATAGTAGAGGCTGTGGGATCAAAGTGACGAAGCACTGGGCCGGACGTGAGGCATCGCTTGAGGGACTGAAAGGCGGCTTCACATTCATCCGACAAGGTAAAGAGTGTGGTCGTATTCAGGAGTTTATGAAGAGGAGCTGCGATAGTCGCGAAGCCACGGACGAAGCGGTAGAAGTACGACGCTTAGCCGAGAAAGCTGCGAGGGTCTTTAGGTCTGGTTGGTGTTGGGAAATGTTGTACAGCAGCGACCTTGTGGCGATCTGGCTCAATGCCGTACTTGCTGTCCAGGTGACCTAATACTTTGATGCTGCGGCTCGCAAATCGACACTTCTTAGCATTGAGCTGGAGAGCGGCATTGGCTAGACACGTGAGAACGTCGTCTAAACGTTCTAGGTGCTGGGAGAAGCTGGACGACAAGATGACAATTTCGTCCAGGTAACACAGGCAGGTTTTCCATTTGAGGCCGTGCAGTAAGGTATCGATCATTCGTTCAAATGTGGCTGGCGCATTGCACAGACCAAAAGACATTACATTGAATTCGAATAGGCCATCAGGTGTTGCAAAAGCCGTCTTCTCTTTGTCAGGCTCATGCATCGGGATCTGCCAAGATCCAGAACGCAAGTCGAGGCTCGAAAAGTATTCGGCACATTGTAGGGTATTGTAGTATATCAGTTTCAGTTTCTGTTTGCCGTTACACGCCGCCAGTGGCGCCAGTGTTGTCACCTGTATATATACATGCCTCTGAATAAACAGGGGGTCTTGTTCTGTTGCGGCCGTGACTGTGTTTCTGGTTCTTCTGTGGCTTCCGCCGAAACACAACAATGGCGACGAAGATGGGATCTTTTCGAGAAGCGTAACCGCGCCTGAATTTTTTTTTTGCCATGAGCTGTATCGGGCTCGCTCCGCCGCCCCATTCCTGCCTGTACCCGGCCACCCTCCTGTTCCTTGGCCGCAATGGCACCGGATGTTCG
The DNA here is from genome assembly GCF_013339745.2 of Dermacentor silvarum. NCBI lineage: Eukaryota > Metazoa > Arthropoda > Arachnida > Ixodida > Ixodidae > Dermacentor > Dermacentor silvarum. The sequence goes on along the minus strand of NC_051163.1, from coordinate 119,102,132 downwards.
AGAACTTCCTACTAGCATCAGGAGCGTCCGACTTCAAGCCCGAACGTCGCAAGGCCCTGCTGATACACAGCCTCGGCGTTGAGGGTCAACGTGTCTTCTCCAGTCTACTGCTTACATCGGATGCCGCCCAGAGCGGTGAGTCAACTGCAGCGATAAACGTAGTGAGGATAGCGGGGACGCCGCTCAGCCTTCCGTTTACGACGAAGCTATCGAAACCTTAAAGCAACATTTCACAAGCACAAGCAACGTCGTCGCACCAAGGCATCGATTTCGCCATCGTATTCAGCAGCCGGGGGAGTCTGTACAGGAGTATGTTGCTGCATTACGTGCGCTCGCCGTAGCATGTTCTTTTGCGTCTCTGGAAGACTCGCTTCATGACCAGTTCGTGGAAGGGGTTGCGTCACAGCACCTTCGCGAACGCCTTCTTCTTGAGGGCTCGACCCTCTCGTTCTGCCGAGCAGTGGCATTAGCTTCACAAGTCGAACAGGCCAATGAGGACATTCGAGAATTTGCTTCCGGCAGCGCATATCAGGGCGCTCTCGCTTGGCGTTAAACGACCATAGAGGCACTGGAACCTGCCACCCTTCTTCGCGTGACGACGCGCCCCTGCGTGCACCTCGTACCGAAGCGAGCCTGCAGCACGACAGCTGCCAACCTGCCTCGTATCTGCGCCCATACAACTCATCATCTCACTGCTATCGTTGTGGTTCGCGCCAGCACCATGCCGCATCACCCCGCTGCCCGGCCCAAGGTCAACGTTGCTATCATTGTGGTCTCATTGGTCATTTCAGCGCGGTTTGCAAAAAGAAGCAACGGGCCGTTACTGTTCGTGAGCTTAGCGACCAGACATTACCCGACAATCAAACTGACAATGAAGCTGTGAACATTCTATGTGTGAGCGCGTCCGGCCGCGCCGGAATTCTAGGGCGCGATCTTGTACGCGTTCCAAAATGAAACGGAGGCGTTCCGTTCCATCGAGCCGCACACGATTGGTCAATTTGAACGTCGCGGTTGAAATTAACCAATCGTGTGCGGCTCGATGGAACGGAACGCCTCCGTTCCATTTTGGAACACGTACAAGATCGAGCCCCTAGTCGAGGTAGCAGCTGGTCACGCGACTTTAACATTCCTTATCGACTCGGGATCTTCAGTCTCCATTCTAGCGGGTGATATTTTTGATAGGCATTTTGCCGGAAAGGTGCTGCTGTCCGCGCCCCGTGTGAAGCTGTTAGATTATTCGAAAAAGCCTATCCCAGTGCGAGGATGCTTCCTTTCGAAAGCCTTTTACAAGGAACGCGAAGCGTCGATTCTGTTCTACGCTGTCTCACAAGCCACTTCGCTTCTGGGTGTCGACGCCATTATGGCTCTTGACTTCCAGATTGATGGCTCGTCTCTCCGCTGCCTTGCGACTAACGTCAGCTATCAGTGCTACTAACGTACAGGTTCCAGATCAAGAACCAGGCCCTTGGTGAAGACTGCATGTTGGAACAAGTCAAGACCTATGTCGCCACATCTTGGCCTGCACATAAGAAGCTCTCGAGCGAACTTCAGCCTTTCTTCGTGGTACGTGAAGAAATGTCCGTCGTTGACAACCTGCTCCTGCGCGGCGAACGAATCGTCGTTCCCTTGTCTCTCACACCGCAAGTAATCGCTGCTGCCCATGAAGCTCACCCTGGTATAGTTCGAACAAAGGCTCGGCTACGAGAACGGTTCTGGTGGCCAGGCATGGACGGGCAAGTGGAGCTTTCCATCCAGAACTGCAGCATCTGCCAGATGGCTGACGAAAGTGCGAAGACTGCTGCTCCTCCCTTGCAGCCAGTACCCCTGCCAGAACGTCCATGACAGAAGCTTGCCGTTAACATCGTCGGCCCTATGGAGAGAGCACCACATGACTGCAGATACGCCATTACGTTCATCGACTATTTTTACAAATGGCCCGAGGTTCAATTCTGCAGTGAAGTATCATCCCGCACCGTCATAAACTTTTTGCTTTCTGTGTTCTCCCGTGAAGGCTATCCGGAAGTGGTAGTGTGTGACAACGGGCCCCAGTTCTCATCTGTGGAGTTCATTGAGTTCCTCAAAGATCGCGCTATCCGCATTGCGCACTCTTCCGTTTACTACCCGCAAGCGAACGGACTTGTCGAGCGGTTTAACCGTGTCTTCAAGAATTTTGTGCAGGTCGCCATGCTGAAACAGCGTCCGCTTCGCCAAGCAGTAACCGAGTATTTGGGCATATATCGCTGCACGCGACATGCCACTACGGGAGTTGCACCGTCTGTTCTCCTACACGGACGGCGACCGAGAACACGCCTTGACGTTGTGGGTCACGCGTCACCAGTTTCCTTCAGCGATCCTATTTCCGAACTTCATCGTCTGCGCCAACGAGTTAAGAGCAGGCAAGACTACAGCAAAGAGTACACAGACCGTCGCAGGGACGCGAAGAAGACAACAGTGTCTATCGGTGGTTACGTTAGAATTAAGAAACCTGGAATATCATTTAAGGGAGACCTCACGTTTAGCCAACCGCGGAAGGTAGTCCGCCAGCGAGGTCCATCATCGTTTCGGCTTGATGATGGACGAACCTGGAACGCGTCGAAGCTATCCAGGGTACCTGCAGCTTCAGCCACATGGAATCTGCCGCATAATGCTGTGTCTGAACCCGCGACTCCGTCGTCGGCATCTCAGCAATCCAACGACTACGCCTCAACAACTCGACCCGAAGCCTCGCCAGCTACGCCCACGCTACGAGCTCCAGCGCAAGCTGTGTCGGAAGTCCCTGTGTTTCAATGTCGGGTCCAACCACCGAGGAACAGAAGGCCTCCAGATCGATAGCGGGGCCACATGTAGTTTGTGTGTTAGGTGCAGACGGGTGCAGTGCCAGAGAACTTCGAGTACATGTAGCTTGTGTGCTAGGTGCAGACGGGTGCAGTGCCAGAGAACTTGGAGTGCTGCATGAACTGTGTGCAGGCGGTTGCGTGTCTCTGCGAGCGTTTTGTTGTTGTTGATGTTGTTGTATTGCTTGTTCTAGGCCTTCTTGTTGTTCCATACAGTGAAGAGCACATGCCATGTATGGTTGCAGATAATTGTAAAATTTTGTAAACACTGTATATCAATACTAATCTACTAACTACTAACTATTACTTACCTTGTTATTGTAAGGAGGGGAATACGTAGTATATCAGTTTCAGTTTCTGTTTGCCATTACACGCCGCCAGTGGCGCCAGTGTTGTCACCTGTATATATACATGCCTCTGAATAAACAGGGGGTCTTGTTCTGTTGCGGCCGTGACTGTGTTTGTGGTTCTTCTGTGGCTTCTGCCGAAACACAACAGGTATCCAAAGCATCGTCTATATGAGATAGAATAGACATCCTTACGGGTAATTTTGTTCAGTGCCCCTATTATCGACGCAAAAGCGTACCTAACCGTCCTTTTTTTCAACTAGGACAACGGGAGACGACCAAGGGCTTGCTGAAGGCCTTATAACGTTCCGCGCTAGCATATTGTTGACTTTGTCTTCTATAACCCTGTGTTCAACAGACGATACGCGGTAAGGGCGGCGACGAATGACGCGGGATCCGTCCGTATCGATGCTATGAGCGGCCACGGTTGTTTGACCCAAGCCATCCGAACAAACGTCAAAGCAAGTTTGGTGTTTCCTTAAGATGGTCAGCAAAGCATCAGTCTGGGCTGGGCTGAGATCTGAACGCACAGTGGCTTTGAGAGGCACTGGGTGAACCGTCCGAGGGCGTACGCTCGGCGAAGGACGAAACAGGCGAAGCAGTGACGACACATACTGGTGCTGCGTCAATAAGGATGGCAACAGTGGACCTTTCCGGCAGCACAAGTGGTACTGATGTCGTGTTGTAGGCGGTCAGACTGGCGCAGCCGCGTGAGAATCGCGTAAGACAAGAGGCGATGGCGATTCCCCGAAAAATGCAGCGCAGAGAAGGGGAAACCACTGCTTCGCTGTCGATAGTTTCTCTTGATCTAATTGTAAGAGTGCGGGCCTGACCGGGTGGAAGGACAAAATCTGCCGCTGTGACAAGGTGGGGCGGCGAGAAATGGGCAGCGTCGGAGAGCTCTGTGTCCGTAATATGGATAAGTGGTCGACCTCACGAAATGACAGCAGATGCAGCTGACAAGAAATCCCAGCCTAAGATCATCGGATGAGCGCACGACGAAAGCACAGTAAGCTGTATATGATGGCGAATTCCGTTAATGAGGACAAGAGCAGTACACTGACCAGTAGGATAAATCGGACCGTCATTGGCGTCACATAAGACCGGGCCAACATACGGAGCTTGCACTTTTCGTAGACGGAAGCATAGTTCGCGATGAATAACAAGGATGGCGGCGCTAGTGTCTATAAGAGCGTCGACCGAAACACCTTCCACACAAACAGCGAGTAACTTAATCGGACAAGCAGGAGGAATTGGGACACTTCACGAACAAGCAGTTTGTCTAAAAACTGCAGCATCTAGTTTTCGGAATGTTTGTCGAAAGAATTGGCGGCACGACGCAAGGGCGATGAACTATGGCGGAACGGTGACGGGGAGCGACGACAGGGTTAGCTAGAAGACCGGGACATGCCTTGGGACAACGGAGGTGAGAGCGAGCGACGTGACGAAGATATATAGGGTCCTGGAACGCAGGCGTCAGATCTGGGCACATAGTCTCTTTCATAGGCGGAATAGCCACGTCGTTCATTGTGCTGGCGCCGGCGGCAGAAACAAGAGATGTGACCACGTATGCCACAGTAGAAACATACTGGGCGAGAAGGGCGCCAGGTAGAGTCGTATGGTTGTATGGGGGCCTTCACTGCCATCGAGGCCAGGTGGTCGCAGACAACGGCAGCAGGTGCAGATGGAACTGGTACCGCAGGCCGCGAAGCAATCTCGGCGTAAGAAGGTACCCAAACAGGCGCTGGGGACCGGGCATGTGTGACACTTGTCATGGACGCCAGCTCTTCTTTAATGATCTCGCGCAAATTCGGAAGAGGAGCACGCAGAGACGCAATGGCGATGTTGGCCGGAGCATGGCCGTGAAAGTCCTCTCGCACAATGATGCGGATGAACGCTCGCAATTCGTCATTGTCGGTAAGGTGAGCGTCACAGGAGGTGCGTGGAAGACGAAAGGAGCCGATCGTGGCAAGGCATTTGCATGTCGTGATGATGTCACTAACTGAAGTGGGGCACTGGATAACAAGGGCGTTAAATGCAACGGAGTTGCCTTTAACGCCCTTGTTATTTAACGCCCCTGTTATGTGACGTTCTGGCAGAGAGCCAGAACGTCTTCAATATAAGAGGTATAAGATTCCTCGGCTCCCTGGATGCGGGTAGCGAGCCTCTGTTTCGCTACTTTGGAGCGCCCAGCAGATGTGCCGAATATCTGACGGAGCTGCGTTGTCTACGTTGTCGAAGATCTTCTTCGTGCCTGTTCTGCCGTGCAGAAACTAACTACCTCGACCAATGTATTAACTGAGCGGCTCAACCTCACGTTGACGGAGATGCTATCCATGTACGTTTCTTCGGACCGCAGGTACTGGGACGACACGTTGCCCTACATAACATTTGCCTCTAATTCGTCCCGCCACGACACCGCCAGCTTTTCACCCTTTTATCTGCTGTTCGGCCGCCAATCAACTTGGCCCTTCGACATACTTCTTCCACCCGCGACCAACATTCGAACTGAGTATGCCCCCGACATCTTCGCCCGGGCTCACACAGCTCGCCAGATTGCCCACTCACGGCTCACTGCCTCACAAGTTGCACAGAAGACGAGGTATGACGGCAGGCACCGGAACGTTCATTTCTCCCCTGGGTCCCTCGTTCTTATATGGACACCAAGCTGCCGCATCGGATTGTCCGAGAAACTTCTCCCGGGCTACACCCGGCCTTACAGAACCTACGCGAGCTCGGCGACGTCAACTACGAAGTCTCCCCGCTGGACTATCGTTCATCGTGTGGCCCTGTTCCCACTGATGAAGCCCACGTCTGTAGGCTGAAACCGTATTTCACCGAGACTTCACCCCCATAAACGCTACCGCCGAGACGGCCGCTTTCTGACCAGGGTGTGATGTTATGGAGCAGTGGGGCATGGTGTGTCCATGAACAACGAAGACGATTTAGCTAGTAGAGCGCGTGGCTGGTTCGGGCAGCTATCTTGTGCATCCACCGGTGCTGCAACTTTGTAAATACATGTAAATACACCAACGCTTCACTATTTCTGCCCCGTGACATTTTTGTGGAGGTGCGGGGTATTCCCAAATGACCAGGGAGCTCCGCAGCGGTCGTCGCCTTGGTATTAACATCATGGCGGAGGACGCAGGACTTACGCCAGCGTCGACAACCCCAACTATTGTCGTGGCGTACCCGAAAGATTCAGGAACGGAAAGGTCGGGCACGTTTTGAAGGGCATCGCTGACGATGCTTTCAACCTGCTAATGTGCAGGAATTGTGCGGCAGTCGGCGGTATTATGGAGTGTCAACGCTTTGACCTGGCGAAAAGCCGCCGCATTACAACGTTGCCAACGTCGTTCGCCCGCTTTCCGAACACAGCTGCGACTTCCTCGTGCAAGGACAGCAGAATGCAGCGACCATCGACTTCGGAAGACGTGACACGAATTGTGCGGCGCGAAATTGAAGAAATGTCACCTGCCACCCCTTTTCCACGCGTCAGTGATCCCAACAGCTTGTCCATGGTGCCACTAGTCCAAGCAATAGTCCGCGAAGAACTCGATCATCTCGGAGTTCATTCCGTTTGCTCTATTGCACCCTCGCTACTATCGGATGAACCTGCTCCTTCGCCTTGCCAGCGGATCCCCCCAGGCTATCGAAACCCGGCCCAGTGGCGAGCTGCAGATGATCGACCGATCTGCTTTGCCTGCCGTCGAATCTGTCACATTGCCCGCCATTCCCGCAGCCTAGTCAGGATCCTCACTGCCACGACCGCCCTATGGTTATTAGCGTTGCACACTGAGCCCACGGCGTTTCCACCTCCATTTCAGCAGGAACCGCCTAACGCCGACGCTACTGTTACATGGAACACTTCATTCCGCCGTCACCAGTCCCGTTCGCCACCAGCTCGTCGGCCGTCATCCCTATCGCCTCAGGCTCATCGCCCGCCGTCCCCCATGAACCTCCGACAGTCTTCCCCGGAAAACTGACTGCTGCAGCTCCCGAAGGTGATGCTTCACTGCTAACTCCACCTACAAATCCGCTGCTCACTTTACCGACCCGTCAAAGCCTGATCGATGTTATAGTCGATGGAATAAACATTTCGGCGTTGATCGACACTGGTGCGCAACTTTCTATGATGAGTGCCCGATTGCTCCGCCGCCTGAAGAATGTCCTCACACCTGCCGCATCACGAACCCTGCGCGTCGCCAATGGCGGAACGCCCACCGTGCTGGGAATGTGCACTGCTCGCGTCAGCATCGCAGCGCATCTTACCACTGTTGTGTTTGCAGTTTTGGAACAGTGCTCTCACGACATAATACTAGGATTGGACTTCTTATCTCATTCAACCCTCTTTGACTGCGCGTCTGGCGGGATTCAGCTTCAACTGTCCCATAGCTGCGTCAAGAGACCCAACCGCGCTTATGTTCTCTCGAGGACATCCACCTGCCACCGCAAGCCACCAAGTAGGTTAGTGTGACCTCATTTCCACCTCTCCCTGACGGCGTCTATGTGGTGACTCCGCGTGCTCACGTAATGCCTCATAGATACATCGCCGTGCCGCGCACCATACTTACCGTTGCAAACAACCGGACCACACTCCCTCTCCTCCACTCTAACTAATGCACGCAGGTGCTTCCGAGAGGCACTTCACTGGCCGATCTCTCGCCTATCGGTGATTGCGAGATCTCCGTCTTGGAGACAGAAGGTCCACCATCCCCCGCAGGCAAGTTCGAACAGTCCAACCCTGCAGCGGACGAACTGAGCATGATCATCGCAACTGACCGTGTACCTACGCAGGTTACTGACATACGCCGCGTCTTGGAGGCTTATCGCGACAGTTTTACTGCGATAGCAATTATATGGACACTCCAAAGCAGATTTCTGCCGTCGGCGTCGCCGTCGTCGTTGCCGTCGCCGTGAGGTTCCGTATGACGTCAATGGAGATGAAATCGTCGACGCGCGCCGCCGAACGCTGTTTGTGCGAGTGAAAGGGCGCGAGGTACGCGCGCTTTCACGAGGAGTGAACCCACGGCGAAGAACGAACGTGCGTTCTGCGCCGTGCTCCCTTAAGGGCTGCAGAAGTAGGCGTCTCTTTCCTCATTTACAATCACCATATATGTAGAGCAAACGCGCCTTCTTCCGACGCGCGAAAGGCCGTGGGGGGGAGAGGGAGGGAAGGGAGGCGACGTTTAGCTGTGGCACCAAGTGCCTATTTATATCAGAGGCTCCGGCAACAGTCACCAACGCCGCACGCATTTTGTGCTAACGCAGGCAAAACGCCTACGGCGTCGACAACAGTTCTGCGTGTTGCCGGTGCTGCTGCATGTCCAAGTTTATACAGCTGATAAAGCTACTATGATTAATACATATAGCTCTCTACAAATTTGCTATCGCAATTGATGCTTCGCCTTTCAGGCGAAACTGCGACAACTTTTTTTATTTTGATGGTCGTCCTTTAGGCGAGACGTTAGTGGTCACTCACCGTATATATATATATGTATATATATATATATATATATATATATATATATATATAAATCTTCCTCATTACAATATATATATATATATATATTGTAATGAGGAAGAACGCCTGGACTTAGGCAGCAGGGTTGCCAACAGCATAGCGTGCCGCAGAGGCTCGAGCTTAGAGATTGTGCTTGGTGAAACGCTCGACCCATCATCGGCCTTTCGTCAAACCTACCTCCGTTATAATTTGTGGACGTGCTGGGTACCCCTACACTCTGCCATCGTGGAACTCCGCACTCGGACGCTACCTTCCACCATGCCATACGCCGAACCACAGACGCTCCCGCCACCGCCCGTTCTCTGCGCTTGGACTATGCGCGAGCGGGATCCTACCAACTTCAGCGCGACCGACGACAACGACGTTGAAGATTGGCTTGCGTCCTACGAGCGGGTAAGCGCTCATAACAAATCGGACGACTCGACCAAGCTACCCAACGTCGCTTTCTATCTCGCCGGTGTGACCAATCTATGGTTCAAGAGCTATGAGGCGGACTTCCGAACGTGGTCTATGTTCAAAACAGCCTTTACAGAAGCATATGACCATCCGCCGTCCGCAAACTTCGAGCTGAGCAGCGCTTGCGCACACGCACTTAAGACACGGGTGAAACTCACTAGTTACCTCGAAGACCTTGTCGAAGACCTCGAAGACCTTGTCCGCAAAGAAGTCGCACGACAGCTGTCCCTGGTTCCCTTCCCCCAGGTGCCTGCCAGTCCATAGCCTTGCACTCTGCGCAACGTCATTCAAGGGGAAGTCACTGAAGCACTGCCGGGTGCTCCCCAGCAGCCGCTTGCGACCGCTCCGCTCACTTATGCTGCGGTAGCTGCCAGGCCATGCCACGAGCCGGTACCACCTTTTCAGCAGCCCATGTGCCATCGCATCCTCCCGCCTCCTGGGTCGGCATTCCTGTTGCCAACCTGTGGTGCATGCACGACAATCGCCCTATGTACTTTGCATGTAGATATCCCGGACACGTCGCAAAGTTCTGCCGCCGTGTACAAACTATCGGCAATGGTTTACAGGCGCCTCGTTACTCGGTCGAGTTCAATGGTCACTACACTCTATCCTACCCACCGCCAACTCGTAATCCGATTGATTTTGCTCGTTTCGACCATCGATGCTCCCCATCCCCGCGTCGCCGGTCGCTTTCACCGATGCGTCGGCGGCCCGTATCTAACGACGAGGGAAACAAGACGTCGCAGTTCCCCAGGGAAGAACTTCGCCAGCTTCGAAATGCCCAAGTCCTCGTTCCATACCTGCCAATGTTACTTACGTGTTTGTCGAAGGTGTCCCTAAAGTCGCTCTACTCGATACCGGCGAAGTTGTTTCTGTTATGGAGGCCAAATTTTGCCGATCAGTTCGTAAGGTGACGACACCTCAGTCTAGATTGTCATTTCGGACTGCAAGTACTCAACCCATCGAACCAACCTCAGCGTGTACAGCTCGCGGGAAGATCGAAGACTTTAAGTACACTGTAGAGTTTGTAGTACTCTCATCGTGCTCCCACGCAATAATTCTAGGATGACATTTTCTGTCGTTCCACAACACTGTAACCACATCAGGCCGCACATCAGCCGTCGAGCACCACATCGACACTGGCTCCCACTCACCGCTGCGCAAACGTCCGTATCGCGTATAGGCTACGGAATGCCGCGTGATTCCAGACCAGGTCGACGACATGCTCCGTCGAGGTATGATTCAACCTTCACATAGCCAATGGGATTCTCTCGTGGTACTTCTCACAAAGAAAGACGGTTCTATACGCTTCTCTGTAGATTTCCGGCGCTTAAACAAGGTCACGCTGAAGGATGTTTACCCACTGCCGCGTAGTGATGATGCTCTGAACTGCTTACAAGGTGCCGAGTTCTTCTCCTCATTGGACTTTCGGTCTGGCTACTGGCAGGTCCCGATAGCGGACACCGATCGCCCAAAAACTGCTTTTGTTACGCCAGATGGCATATATGAGTTCACCGTCATGCCTTTCCGACTTTGCAACGCTCCTGCTACATTCGAAAGGATGATGGATAACATTTTGCGCGGCCTTAAATGGAAGATCTCTCTATGTTACCTTGACGACATCGTAGTGTTCACCCCTGATTTCGCAACACACCTGCGCCGCCTTGAGCACGTATTCAGTTCCATGACCAACGCCGGTCTGCAACTTAATCTCAAGAAATGTCGCTTTGCTGCACGAAAGTTGACGATCCTCAGCCACGTTGTGTCAAACGATGGAATTCTTCCAGATCCCGAGAAATTACGGGCCGTCTCTGCGTTTCCTAACCCCACTACACTGAAAGAACTTTGCAGTTCCATCGGCTTGTGCTCTTATTTCAGGCGCTTTGTTCAAAACATCGCATCTATCCTATCACCCCTCCCGCAACTGCTTCGTGGCGCCAAAGACCTGTCATCGTGGTCCCTTGCCTGCGACCATGCGTTCTCCACCTTGCGCCGTCTTGTCACAACGCCATCTATTCGCCATTTTGACCCTCAAGCCCCTACTGAAGTTCATACCGACTCACGTGGTGTGGGCCTTGGTGCTGTGCTTGCACAATGCCATCCTGACCACACAGAATAAATCGTGGCTTATACGAGCCGCACACTCACCGAGGCGGAGGGCAATTACAGCGTCACGCAAAAGGAGTGTTTTGCCATCGTCTGGGAACTTGGCAAGGTCGCGCTTATATATATGGCCGTTCGTTTGACGTAGTGACCGACCACAATGCGGTGTGTTGCCTTTCGAATTTAAGAGACCCATCTGGACGCCTCGCTCGCTGGGCCCTGCGAATTCAGGAGTGTGACATACGTGTGGTGTATTGCTCCGGACGGAAGCATTCCGACGCTGACGCTCTTTCCCGCTCACCGGTTTCGCCAGAGGTCACTAGTGAGTCCCCCTGTGAGCGAACGTTGTCATCTCTTGACTTCGACACTATTGCTGCCGAACAACACAATGTACCCTGGACTGCATCACTTTTCGACCTTCTCTCGGATACGCCAACAGCTCCGGCATCTCAAACACTTCGGCACCAGGCTCCGCATTTCGCGATCTGTGATCAGCTCCTGTACCGGCACAACTATGCCCCTGAGGGACGTACGTGGCTGCTAGATATCCCGAGAGCCTTCAGATCGGAGATCTGTTCCTATTTTCATTCGGACGCCCAGTGTGGCCACGCCGGCGTTTTCAACTCGTACGAACGACTTCGGCACCGCTACTTCTGGCGGGATACGTACACCTTCGTTCGGAACTTCGTCCGTTCTTGCCGTGAATGTTGGAAAAGCAAATCTTCCGCGTACCTCTCAGCCGGTGAACTCCAACCACTGCTGTGATGAAAAATGACGTAATGATGTCAGATTGTTATGGAATGTAATGATGTTTGGGCCCAGGACCACTCACCAAGGAACGCAATCGACCACTCTAGTGCACACAAACACAAAGTATATATTAACAGCACAAAGACGTACAGACTTCACGATGGGCATGTACATAAGAGTTATGCTAACGCATGTAGACCCGAAGCTGCTACTAGAGTGTCCTGTTGTATAATGTAGTCTCTCGCCGTGCGTTCCCTTTGCGTGGAGCCCGTTGACGCGTAGAGGTCGATGTCGGTCCCGTAGGGTCGGCCGATGGCTGGACGACGTCACCATGGGCCTACCCACGGCATCATGGGATCTGCAGCTGCAGCAGCGACGGTAGCAGACACAGCCGTGGTAGCCGTGCAACAGCTCTCGCTACTGCTCTCGCCTCCGTTAGAAGGCTGGTAGTGGCAGTGGCCCGGGAAAGCGACCACCTCGCCTGGCTCCCTGGACCGGTTGTCCAGCAGGAACACAGGCTCTTCGGGCTCCCTGGATTGGTTGCCCGCTCGCCTTGCTCTCTCGAACGGTTGTCCCACTCGCCTGGCTATCTGGACCGGTTGCCCTGCTCGCCTGTCTCCCTGGACCGGTTGCGCAGCAGGAACACAGGTCACTGGCATCCGAGAACGAGTTGCCCCGTTCGCCTGGCTCCCTGGACCGTTTGTCCAGCAGGAACGCAGGTCCTTTGCGTCAGAGGACGGCGTAGTGGGCGATCTGGGTTCTCCGGACCGGGCATCCAGCGAGAGCCGGCTGGCCTTTAACACCGAGCAGCTCAGAACACTCGCACGCACCACGCGTCACGTGCCACACGATCACACCACTTCTTCATCGCCCCCGCACGGAGAACACGGCAATGTTTTTTTTCTGTTTTTCGCGCGCTTCCGTCCATATCATGACAACCCCCAGTTTTAAAATAAGTTGTTCACAACTTTTCTAATGGGGAAGAAGGCGGAAAACAAAGGTCAACGTGTTGCACGAAGGTTCACTTTCAAAACGAGTTCACTACATATACAACTATTGTTTTAAAAGCAGAGTCGGTAAATGTCTTCTTGTCCTTCAGCATTCCAAAGGTTAAAAATTTAAACTCTAAGGTAATATACACTTGTTAGTTCAGTGATATAAACACGGCTCAGGTAATCTGCTCCGACGTTATCCGACCTTTCGATATAATCAACGGCAAAGGAGTACTCTTGCAAGAATAAGCTCCATCACAAAACTCTGTTGTTGAGATGTTTAGCGGACTGCAAGCATTGCAAAGGCTGATTGATGGTCGGATTGTATGACAAATTGTTTGGCGTACAAGTGCAAATGGAATTTTTGTACTGCCCATACAAGTGCCAAGCATTCCCGTTCAATGGTGGAATACCTTGTTTCTCGAGGCAACAGGTTACGGCTAGCGTAGGCAACAGGATGTAATACCTGATCCTCTCCTAGTTGGATCAGTACGGCACCAAGACTAGTGCTTGAGGCATTGGTGCGGATGACAAATTCCTTTCTCATATTGGGTGCTTGTAGAATGGGAGCGTCGCCAAGCTTATTCTTCAAAATGGTGAAAGCTTGCTCTTGAGCCGGTCCCCAAGCAAAAATGTTGTTCTGTCTTTTCCGTGTGAGATCAGTCAAAGGCTTGGTGATCTCAGCATAGTTAGGGATGAATTTCCTGTAGTAGCCGGTAAGACCTAGAAAACACTGGAGGGTCTTTTTCGTCTTAGGTCTTTTGACTGCGAGAATCTTGTCTATTGTCTTCAGAAGAGGTTCACCTTTACCGTCTCCAATTTGATGGCCCAGGAAAAAGATGGTCTGCTCTCCTATCTCACACTTGCTGGGTTTTATCGTTAATTTGGCCTGTTGAATTCGCTCAAACACATGCCGCAGATGACCAAATGCTCATTCCACGTATTTGTAGCAATGACAACATCGTCAAAACAGTGGTGAACATTTTCTAGGCCACCAAGAACGGTTCGCATGAGGCGTGCAAAAACAGCCGGAGCTGTCTTGATCCCAAACGGCATGTATACAAAGTGATACAGGCAGATCTATGCAAAACTAGAAAATGATGTTTTTGCACGACTTTCTACAGACATTGGTACCTGCCAATAGCCTTTGGTAAAATTAAATTTCGAGAAAAACTTGCACTGACCAGCAAGGGCAAGAACCACGTCGATGTGCGGTATGGGCTCACTGTCAGCTGTCAAGGTCTTATTAAGCTCCCTGAAGTCTATACATAAACGGATCGTAATATGTGGTTTCTTGACAACTACAACGGGAGCGTGATAGGGTGACTGAGACCTTTCTATGATGCCCAATTTTAGCATTTCTTGTACTTCCTTATCGACGCTTTCCCGTAAATCTAGTGGAATAGGATACTGGGGAACATTCATTGGCTTATCAGAGGTCAACTGTAGTACGCACTGAACGAGTTCAGTCTTTCCTGGTAGGTCAGAAAAGATATTCTTAAATTCTTCAAACAAGTCGACCACCTCTGAACGTTGTTCAGCACTTAGCTACGTAGATAACTTCACATCAGCCGCCGTCTGTGTACGGAAGAGACTAGGGGAGGTAATCTCGTGGGAACCTTCTTCGCTTAACGGCTCCTCATTTGCTTCCGACGGTCCTTGGTCGATCTCGGTTATAACAGAGACCTGCTGCACTGGTAAAAGTTCGCGTTCCTCATATTTCTTGAGCAAATTGATGCGGAATATTTTTTATTTTTCCACTCATGTTCAAAACATAGTCGACCTCATTCTTCCATTCGATGACTTCAAATGGGCCCTTTCATTGCATTAGCAATTTGTTGGAATCAGTCGGCAGTAGAAGTACTTTATCGCCAACGTTTGACTTGCGAGGACGGCTCTTCCGGTCAAAGTAGGTTTTTGCTTTGCACGTGCCTTCTCCAACTCGTCATGGGCGAGTTTACATGTCTCCTCAAAGCGATTTCGAAGATCGACAAGATAGGCGTAGGTTGTACGAGTTTCGCCGTCGATATCCTCATTGGTCCACAGCTCCTTGAGCACCGTCAGTGGTCCTCGTACGTGTCGACCATAAATCAATTGAAAAGGCGAGAAGCCTAGGCTTGTTTGCCACACCTCTTTGTAGGCGAAGAGCAGTGGAGCAAGGTTCCTGTCCCATGAGCGAGGTTTGTCCAGGCACATCCTTTTCAGCATGGTCTTCAGGGTCACGTTGAACTTCTCAACGAGCCCAATCGCCATGGCATGATAGGGAGTCGTTCGGAGAAGCCTGATGGCAAGTAGACGGTGCACCTTTTCCATGAGTTCCGATGTGAAACTTGTTCCTTAGTCGCTTACGATCTCTTTCGGTAGACCAATGCGAGAGAAAATCTCAATCATTCCCGCTGGCACGTGCACATCATCAATCAGTGAGAGCAATGGCATCCGCATATCGGGTGGCAAAATCTATTAGGGTTAGAATATAACGGTTGCCGCGGTCCGATTTCGGTGAGAAAGGACCGATTAAATCGACCGCAACGCGCTGAAAAGGTGTACGTATGATAGGCATGTTGCCCAGAGGCGCAACACCAATTTTGTCTTTTGATGTTGCTTGCTGGCACTTATCGCAGGACTTCATGAAACGTTTCACGTCGCCATGCAGATCCGGCCAATAAAAATCCGCCAAGACTCGATCTGTCATGCACCGAATGCCTTGATGTCCGGTCATAAGACCTTCGTGTGCGACCTCAAGGATAGGTCTTCTAAACACTTTCGGCACGACGAGCTGGTTAAATGTCCTGCCGGTAGCAAGACAGTACTGTCGGTAGAGAAGCCCACCTGTTTCAAGGAACGAGTAGCAGTGGCCTTTTGGTGACTTGAACCTTCTGTCGACTTTAGCAAAGAGAGATTTCAACGTTTTGTCTGTGTGCTGTTCTTCTGCAAATTGTTCTTTGGTAACGTCGCACCGCTTTAATTTTGGTACACACAATGGAGTCGTCTTATCCTCTTGTGGCTTGACCATGGCGGAAACATAGTGAGGGTGCTCCACAGGTATCACTTGAACACTGGAGTTTAGCGACGCAGTGCCTCTTTCATCGACTGAAGCGTGGTTCCAGTTAATATTGTCACGCCGATTCACAAGTACGCTGATGAGACAATATATACAGGCTGCTGCTACCAGAGAATGGCTGACAGCATCTCACGAGGCTTGTCCCGTCTTCTTTCTCTTCGCCTAGCACAGCGGTCCTTTAATGGCAGGGTCATACACAATGCCTCGTAACATCACCCCCGGTGGGCTGAGCGCCGTCACGGCGACCTCTAAAGGTAGTCAGCACTGCTGGTGTAGTAGGGTTTTAGCCGCGACACATGGACAACTTCAGCAGCAGACGTAAAAGAAGAATACGGACGATGTTGGAGCGGAGTGATGAGGTAGTCAACGTCGTTGAGCTTGCGGAGAACCTTGTAGGGTCCTGTGTAGCGAGGGAGGAGCTTCTCGCACAGGCCTTGGCGTCGAGACGGCATCCAGAGTAGGACCAGAGATTCAGGAGGGTACTTCACTTCGCGGTGCCGGCTATCATAGTTCTCTTTTTAGGAGGCCTGTGACGCACACAGCCTAGTTTGAGCAACCTGGCGAGCCATTCTGGCTCGAGAGAGGGCGTCCTTAGCATATGCGGTTGGTACGGATGGATCAGCAGGAAGGATCTTCTCGAAGGGCAACGCAAGGTTGCGGCCGTACAGGAGAAAGAACGGCGAATAGCCGGCAGTGTCATGTCAGGACAAATTGTAGGCAAAAGTAGCGTAGGGTAAGGCGGTGTCCCAATGGCGGTGATCAGTAGAGGCGTACATGGACAGCATATCCGTGAGAGTTCGGTTGAGCCGCTCGGTAAGACCGTTGGTCTGTGGATGTGGATATGAGCCTGCCATTAAATGACAGCTGTGCTAGGTGAAGAGGAAGAAGACGGGACAAGCCTCGTAACAATATCTGGCTCCTGAGGTCCTCTAACACCCGGTAGGTTTCCGAGCACAAGATCATAAAGCGGCTTGTTCATACATAAGGCTGTGATTTCTCCAGTAAAGTACGATGTATGAACGTGGAGTTTGGCCTCTGGCACATCAATTACAGAGCCATCAATAAGCAGGGCTCTGCTACTCTTTCCGGTCAAATGCTGATCGGGAACTAAGTCTCTTCGGATAATTGCAGTATTGCTGCCCGTATCACGAAGAACCCTAATTGTTCGACCAAGCACTTGCCCTTCAACTACTGGCATTCCTTCTACCAGAAAAACGGGTTTTCTTTCATCCGGTTTTTTATCAAAAGTGTCAAGACTTTTCCCTTTCTTGTGTTTTCCAGTTGGGTGACAAAAATGAAAATCATAGCGGTTCTCGTTGACCACGCAGGCTGAACTTTTCTCTTTACGCGCCTTCGTTCTCCAGCAGTCGGCGCTCTTGTGCCCAATCTTCCCACAGAACATGTACTTCGTCACATCTTTAGCTGGGTTGCGACATTCATGAATTGATGCCCCAGGCGCTTGCAAAGCATACACCTTGGTGGTGGTTTTCTTGGAGCGTCGGTGGGATTTTAACTGAAGTCTCTTGCGTCCTCCGGAACCTTCCCGAGATTCGATAGGTGCTGAGCTTTAATGAGCCGATCAGCCGCATCACCTAGCTCTTGGAGTGACTTGCATTCTCGTTCTTTCAGGAATATAGTAAGCTTTGGATGGCAACACCGGATAAACTGTTTGGCGACCATGTGGTCTCGAAGGCTGTCGAACGTTCTGGACACGTTAGCCATGGCAATCCAGTGGTCGAAGTACCCTGAAAGCCTAGCAGCTAACTGTCTCCCGGTTTCTCCATCCTCTGCTCTTGCCTTGCGAAATTTCGCCTGGTAACCTTGCGCAGTGAATCGAAACCTCTGCAGCAAAGCTTTTTTTACTTTCTCATAGTCTAATGAATCAGCGGCAGTCATTCGGCCAATTACGGTTAGCGCTTCACCACTGAAAACACATGCTCACAGCTAATGCCCGCTTCTCTTGTGGCCAATCTTGTCCTGTTGCCACGCGCTCGAACCTTTGCAAGTACGCATGCAAATCATCGCGTCGCTTATCAAACAATGGAAGTCATTTTTGCGGGTTGAGAACTGAAGAGGCGGCACTCGGAAGAGGCATCGAATCAGTGTTGATTCTGCAGGATGCACTCTGAGCTCCTTCTTGGAGCTTCAATTTGAGCTCAAGAATTTGTCGAGTTCTTTCGTCTGCTTCCTTACTTGCTTCTAGCCCCGCAGATCGTTCCGCTTTTTGTTTTGCCTGTTCGTTCTCAATAGACGTACCCAATTCCACACCGGACAATCCTAGCTGCGATTAAATAGTGGCTAATCTTTCGGTATCCATCGTTTAGTTTTTTGTGAGCGTGTATTCGAGGGAGGATAATTTCCTTCGATGATTTTACGAGCGGTGTCCTGGCAGGCTCGCCAGATTGTGATGAAAAATGATGTAATGTTCTTAGATTGTGATGGAATGTAATGGGGTTTGGGCCCAGGACCACTCACCAAGGAACGCAATCGACCACTCGAGTGCACACAAACACAAAATATATATTAACAGCACAAAGACGTACAGACTTCACGATGAACATGTACTTAAGAGTTATGCTAACGCATGCAGTCCCGAAGCTGCTACTGGAGTGTCTTGTTGTATAATGTAAAGTGTCTCGCCGTGCGTTCCCTTTGCGTGGGGCCCGTTGACGCGTAGAGGTCGATGTCGGTCCCTAAGGGTCGGCTGATGGGACGTCACCATGGGCCTACCCACGGCATCATGGGATCTGCAGCTGCAGCAGCGACGGTAGCAGACACAGCCGTGGTAGCCGTGCAACAGCTCTCGCCTCCTTCAGCAGGCTGGTCGTGGCAGTGGCCCGGGAAAGCGACCACCTCGCCTGGCTCCCTGGACCGGTTGTCCAGCAGGAACACAGGCCCTTCAAATTCCCTGGACCGGTTGCTCGCTCGCCTGGCTCTCTCGAACGGTTGTACCACTCACCTGGCTCTCTGGACCGGTTGCCCCGCTCGCTTGGCTCCCTGGACCGGTTGCGCAGCAGGAACACAGGTCACTGGCATCCGAGAACGAGTTGCCCCGTTCGCCTGGCTCCCTGGACCGTTTGCGCAGCAGGAACGCAGGTCCTTTGCGTCCGAGGACGGCGTAGTGAGCGATCTGGGTTCTCTGGACCGGGCATCCAGTGAGAACCGGCTGTCCTTCAACGCCGAGCAGCTCAGAACACTCACACGCACCACGCGTCACGCGCCACACGATCACACCACTTCTTCATCGCCCCCGCACGGCGAACACGGCAATGTTTTGTAGCGTTAGCTACACTGGCCTAGCCAAGCCCGTTTCGCGCGGCACATCAAGAGGCGTGCTGCGCATGCGCAAGGATCAGTGATGTCACACGGCTTGCGCACCGGAGCCACGGGAGCCGGCACCTCTCGCGCACTCCGCCGCCGCCGCGCGCGACTCACCGCCGCCGGTCTGCGCATTCCAGAGGAGTGACGTCGTAGCCGTGGTAGACGCACTGGCGCCGGCGCGCGCTCGCTGCGCAGTCGCCGTCTGACACTGCGCTGGAGCCGCTGCGCTTCTGACTGGCGTTTGCCAGTGTGGTATAGCCATGGAGAAGGAGAGCGCAAATGCTGCTCAACAGCGCAGAAGAACGGAGAAGCTTGACTCATCGGATCCCGAAGTAGTTGCCTGGCAATTAGCGGTTGAGCCTAGGAGGAATGAATACATGTGCCACATAATACGTATACCGCGTGTGTGTCATTGAAGCAGCAGTAAGCATGACAATCAAGCTAATCCTTGACAATCTAGACAACCAGGAAAGCTAAGAATAATCAGCTGAACCTTTGTTAACGCTACGTATATCCTGGCATAGCCGAGCTAAGCCACTGCAACTTTTTTTTTTTGTTTTTCGCGCGCTTCCGTCCACATCATGATACCTGCCATGCCAATCTCAACCCTTTGATCGTGTTGGTGTCGGCCTATGTGGACCTCTTCCCTTGACTACGTCCGGCAACCGGTGGATTATATTTGCCGTTGACCACATGGCACGCTATGCAGAGACTGCTGCCCTCCCTGCCAATGCGCAGGAAATCGCCACTTTTATACTGCGCCGTTTTACCGTATCATGATTCTGTTGTGGGATCTGCAGAGTAAGTCACCAGGATTGCTCCTTTTTTCCTATGCGGCAATTGTAATGAAGACGAACGCCTGGACTTAGGCAGCAGGATTGCTAACGGCATCGCGTGCCGCAGAGGCTCTAGCTTGGAGCCTCTGCCCCACGCGATGAAACGCTGCTCGGTGAAACGCTAGACCCCTCATCGGCCTTTCGTCGCATAAACCTGCTTTATATATATTGTGAAGGCGAAGGGAACTTGGCCGCGCGCGCTCGCAAGCCGGGCGCTGGAAGAAAAGGACGACGAGAGAAGACCACAGCCGACCCAGTGAACGGGTGCTGTCTCTCTGTCTCCGTTCATTACAATGGCGCCGCCGACGAAAGCCAAGTCTTAAGGGGCTTCAGCCTTCAGCACCGTGCTGCGGAGGATTTGCGTCCTCCGGCATCTCGCGTCCAGGGTACTTCCTGTGAGGAAACGCCGTCAACGCTTCCCTTCGGATAGATACCGCGCCTGGGACTACGCCAACCTCCGATCCGCCAAGGCATGCCGTTCACGCTGCCTTAGACATAGATCCTCACCGTCGTACATTCATCCTGCGGCCAGGGAACGCCGTCCACGCTTCCCATGCCCTGGATCCCTGCCCCATGGTATCATCGACATCTCAGCCAGCTAGGGATGCTGTTCACGCTGCCCTGACCATGCTTCCGGCTCCAGTGAGTACCGCATCCGCCACCAGTTCTGGCTCAACGGATGCCGTTCAGGCTCCCTTGGCCACTGGTCTGGCTGGTCCGAGTACTGGTGCCGCTGCCGCCGCCTCAGGGTACGTGGATTCCGCCCCTGGCTCAACGGGCGGCTCAGCCGGCAGCTTGTCCGACGCCATGCGAGCCCTCTCGCTGCTGACACAACAGCTCGAGGTTATGACGAACACCTTCGCATCCCTCAGCGGTTTCGCGGTTGCACCTCACATTGAGACAGCGCTTCGGTCCCTCCGTCATGGACCCGTCCTGCTTGGGAACGCCGTCCACGCTT
Source organism: Dermacentor silvarum (assembly GCF_013339745.2). Taxonomy (NCBI): domain Eukaryota; kingdom Metazoa; phylum Arthropoda; class Arachnida; order Ixodida; family Ixodidae; genus Dermacentor; species Dermacentor silvarum. The sequence continues at coordinate 119,080,950 of NC_051163.1, read as the reverse complement.
CCTTTGGCGAGACTATTATGCCCGGCACTACTTCGACTCCTCAGCCAACAAGGTATGCCGTCCCAGCTGCCTTGGTGGTAGAACCGGCTGTCTCTCCTACAACGACCGCACTGTCCGTGGACACCGGCCCTAGTTCCACGGGAAGCTGGACAAGCAACCTGGCGGAGAGGAGGCGCTGCGACTTCCAGCTGCTGGCTTGCGTAAAAAATACCTCAGTTTCGCGGCTTTCAAGATGACGTCATTCTTTGGGTTCACACCATCAATGCCTTGGGGAATCGGCATGCTTGGCCAGACCACAAAAGATGGATGGTTGCAGCCAAACGACTTTTCGGTGCCGCAAAGGCATTGGACACCTACGAAGGCGTCAAGCAGCAGTCCTGGCCTGAATGGAGCGCAGCGCTGATAGCTGCTTTCGGCCGGCATCCTTGTGCCTGCGGTGAGTCCGACCAGCCCGTTTCTGCGCATGGCGCTCCTGCGAGCTACCGCTTTGACACTGCGGCAGGTGTGCCCTACAGCAGCCCTCAGGCAGAGCGGTGCCCGCAGACACCGGCTCATCGGGTGTCGCCGTCGGCTCTACCGAAGACGGTGGGAAGCGCATGGCGACCACCTCTCCTACTTTGACATGGTTATCTACGCCAGCCGAGATTCTGCGACTTCAGCCCCACGAAGCTTGGGAGCAACACCAAATTGTCGCTGCCGACAAGGTTTTTGTCATATAAGATCGCGGCCTGCCCCGCTGTGTACCACGGTTTCGAGCTGCTTTTCCCGCCGCGGGTTTCGGACTGTGCTTCAGCATCCGGCACCACACCATCGCTGCCGGAGTCCGAGACGACCTCCCATGCGCTGCTGTTGGCGACGAGGTCTCCCGGCTCCACACGCGAACCACAGCTCCTGACTGCTGGGTAGCCGTTGGCCGAGTGCTTTCAGGCGCCGCTTTGAGACAGCGGGAAACCCACGGGAAAGCAGAGGCCCAGGAGGACATCGGTTTCGGCGCGCACACGGCTCTCTACTGGTTCTAGCATTAATGAACTCGTAACTCCTACTTTCGCGGCACACATCGTGGGCCGGGTATCTCCTTCCGATGGCCCGGCTTCTATCCAGGACAGTTCGGCTGCACGCGACTTTTGCCAAGACCTGCCGGGTTGGGCACCTCGGAGGGCCTTGGACCGGCGGTTGCGTTGCTGTGAGGGTGCGGGTCGCGTCACACGTCAGCATGGAGGCTCGCGCCGTCGTTGCCTCGAACACATGGCATGCCGGTCGGACGCGCTGCAGATGACCGCGACCACTGCGGCCGTCCCCGTTTGGCGAGACAGACGGCGGTTCGGCGTCCGAGACGGCCTGCCATGCTTTGCCAAATGGGACGGGACGGTCATCGGCGAGACATGCGACCCTAGCGCAACAATCAGTGCCGACCTCCAGAGCAGCTGGTTGCGCGCTGGACGGATCATCAACGGCGACCTCAAACCCTGGACAAGTTGCTTAGTTGCAAGCGCACCGGAAACTTGCAGCGTGGCCGAGTGTGAAGGCGAAGTGAACTTGGCCGCGCTCGCAAGGCGGGCGCTGGAAGAAAAGGACGACGAGAGAAGAGAACAGCCGGCCCAGTGAACGGGTACTATGTCTCTGTCTCCGTTCATTACAATATATATATATATATATATATATATATATAAGTGAACTTGGCCGCGCTCTCAAGGCGGGCGCTGGAAGAAAAGGACGACGAGAGAAGAGAACAGCCGGCCCAGTGAACGGGTACTATGTCTCTGTCTCCGTTCATTACAATATATATATATATATATATATATATATATATATATATAGAAAAGGACGACGAGAGAAGCGAACAGCCGGCCCAGTGAACGGGTACTATGTCTCTGTCTCCGTTCATTACAATATGTATATATATATATATATATATATATATTGTAATGAACGGAGACAGAGACATAGTACCCGTTCACTGGGCCGGCTGTTCTCTTCTCTCGTCGTCCTTTTCTTCCAGCGCCCGCCTTGCGAGCGCGGCAAAGTTCACTTCGCCTTCACACTCGGCCACGCTGCCAGTTTCCGGTGCGCTTGCAACTAAGCAACTTGCCCAGGGTTTGAGGTCGCCGTTGATGATCCGTCCAGCGCGCAACCAGCTGCTCTGGAGGTCGGCACTGATATATATATATATATATATATATATATTGTAATGCAATAACGGATACACAGAGACAGCACCCGTTCCTGGGCCGGCTGTTCTTTTCTCTACCTCGTCGTCTTCCCTTTCTCTGAGCGCGCCCGCAGTCCGAGCGCCCGAGCCTAGGTGTGTCTTTTTCTTCAATACAATATGTATATATATATATATATATATATATATATATATATATATTCGTGCGTCCAAGCGCGTTCAAGGGACATGGGGATCAATAAGAGAAAGGACGAAGAAAAACTACGGCTGTGCAGCGGCCATTCCTCCTGTTCGTAACCGGCTGTTCCTGCAGCCTAATAAACTCCTATTCCCCGTGCTTGTAACCACTTGGTTGACGTGCGGAGTACACCTCGTAACTACGGAGCCTACGCTGCTAAAACTTCGCCGAACCCGTCGACTTGCCGGACCTCCGCCACCCTCACCTGACATGCCTGAGACGCCTGCGAGATTCACGACGGCTCTGCCGCGGCGTCAAGGCTAGCACCTGGTGTTCTGTGGCAGTATACTACCGGGTTTCATTCACTTTCGGAGGAAAAGTCAGAGATGTCGACGAGTGGCTCACGAACTACTGAAGGGTGGGCCGGTCTAACGGTTGGAATCCGATCGCACAGTTGTCCATTGTTGTGTTTTCTCTTACCCACACAGCGCTCGTCTGGTATAAAATCACAGACACGCTCTCATGGGAGATTTTTTGAGCAGGAGCTCAGAGCGTGTTGTGGGGACTATAGTGCAAAAAAAAAATCGCTGAACAGACGCTTTCGCATGGGGCCCAGGTTCCCGGCGACACCTCTACGACTTATATTGACGTGTTCAAACTATGTAAAATAGTCAAATCTCAAATGCCCAAAGATGACAAAGTTGGACATTTGTTGAAAGAAGTAGCCAAAGACGTCTACAATTTATGATCGGCAAAGGAAGCTTGGATACCGTGTCTGACGTCATACGCCACTGCAGGCCCTTGAGACGCTGAAGATGCGACGGATAATACCGTAGTTTGGTCGCTTGGCTAATGTCAGAACGGTAGCAAATGTAGACACGAGCTCGTGTGTTGACCTTCCATCAACAATATACGCCTGATTGTTCGCGAAGAGTTGCTCCATCGGGAAGTGATGTGCCGTTGCACGCCCGGCATCACTGGTGCGTACTCACCACACAAGAAGAGAAACACGGCCGTTTCGAAAGCATGGGAACCGACCGTTCACGCTACCACTGTTGAGTATAGGTCTACCCCAGAGATGAGAGGGACCATGAGCTATCAAGATTATGATTATATATGACCAACGCCCTCGCCGCAGGCACGCATTCAGGCGGCCGTTGCCTAGCCATGATGAATGTGACCCGACTGCTGGCTATGCGGTCGACACCAACATGCGTGACTACATTGAGGAACATGGAAATTTGCGGCCTCTGCCGGTGTGTTTCCAATGCAGTGTCATGGGCCACATAGCCAGGTTTTCAATCGTCGCCCAACCACGACAACGTCAACCCTTCCACGTTATTTAGCGCCCAACAATCGTCGCCCAACAACCTGAATGGTCGACAAGTTTTTAACAACAACCGCACTTCCTGTGAAGATAACTCAACAGCCGTACACCACCCCTTGGTCAGCTGGTGCTACTCCCGGACGAATACTGGCAGAGAAGCTTTCGTAGCCGCTCGCTGGCATCTCACAGGAGTTTGACGCCATCACTATCCTCTCGGGCACCTCGTTTGAGTTACCAATGTCCATCGCCAGTGCGCCGCTCCGCCTCCCCTTTGCAACTGGAAATTTAGCTAGCGCGGCCGATGGGAGTCAGGTCGCTCGACACATGCTATCGACAGAAATGCGCGCAGCATTTGCTATGATTAAGAACAAAGTGAATGTATTTTTTGATGGTATTTCTTCAAAGGCTTTACTGGATACCAGAGCAACTGTATCCGCAATGAGTCTCTGTTTTAAAGGTCTGTTAGGGCGCAAAGTTGTATTTCGGTGGGACCAGGCTGCAACGTTTTGTGGAGTGAGCGGCGAGAAGTAGTGCCCTGTTTGTGCGTGCATTGCTGAAGTATCCTTGGCTGGTGGAGTTCTTGCGACGAAATTTGTAGTGATTCCCCGGTCAACGCACGACGTGATTTTGGGCATCGACTTTCTGCGCCAGTGTGGTGCGACCGTCGATTGCCGCACTGGCGAAATTTTCATCGATGGCCATGTTTCGTCCAGGCTCGTACAGGAGACTTGCAGTCAAGGTGAACTTTGTGTCTCTGCAGATACTGTTGTGCCTGTCTCCACCTTTGTGTGCGTTCCGGTTGTATGTCGCGGTGAAGTTCCAAACAATTTCGATGCCTCCGTAGAGGCAATGCATCTAAATTGTGTGAAGAAAAACGTTTTTGTCCCTCATTGTGTGGTATCCATAGGCAACGGGCGTACTGGCTTGTGGACGGCCAACTGCGCGGCAGAACCCGTCTTGCTTCCAGACGGCCTGAAACTCGCCTACTTCACAGAATACACGTCTTCGTCCGTAGCCGTACTAACAGATCCGCGCTGTGAACCTGCTGACCTTCGCCATGTGTCCGACAAAAAGCTTCTGTCTATGGTAAACAAGTCGTTCAGCACAAGGGAGCGCCCTGCCTTGTTGGATACGGTTTCTAAGCATCTATCTGTGTTTGACTTTACGCAGCTGGACAAAGCGTTCTCGACCTGAGTCGTGAACACGCAATACTATCGATACGGGACCTGCGCGCCCGATCAGGCGAAAGCCTAATCGCATCTCGCCTGAGGATCGCAAGGTAACCGGGGAACAAGTGATATGACGAAAAGTGGAATAATAAAAGAGTCCTCGAGTCCTTGGGCAGCTCCGGTCATACTCGTCAGACAGAAAGATGGTAACTGGAGATTCTGTGTCTATAATTAATAATCAAATTACGTGACAAAGAAGGATGTCCATCCGCTGCCCCGTATTCATGATGCAATTGATTGCCTTCATTCGGCCTCTTATTTTGGTTCAGTGGGCCTACGCTCAGAATATTGGCAAAACCCGGTGCATCCGGCAGACAAGGAGCAAACAGCCTTCATAACCTTGGATGGATTATTCGAATTCAATGTGAAGCGATTTTGTGTTGTGCAATGCTCCAGCAACCTTTGAAAGGTTCATGGACACCATTCTGCGAGGGTTAAAGTGGAACATCTGCATGTGCTATCTTGACGACGTTGTGATATTTGGGCGCACATTCAATGAAAACAATACGCGCCTGGATAATGTCCTAGACTGCATCAAAAACGCTAGCCTGGTTCTGAACTCCTAGAAATCTAACTTTGCAGACCGTCAAACTCTTGTGCTGGGTCATCTTGTTGACAAAGACGGTACCCGGCCTGATCCCCTCACGACGGCAGCTGTTGAGGCTGTAGCGCCCACCGACGCTGCTAAGCGGGAACGCTAAGGTCAGCGCTCTCGGCCGGCGCCTTGGGGTCGGCTGCGACTGACGAGAAAAATAAAGTTGGGCGGCGCGTGCCAGCGGCGCAAGCACGGCACGCGCTAGTCCGTTCTGAAAACCTGGCGAGCTGCTGCTCTTGCTCTGGCGCTCCGCTGCAACGCCTCGGTTCTCGACAGTGGTGACTCCGGCCTAAGGGATGACCGACCCCAGCAACCTCCCGCCCTATGGTAACCTTCCACCTGACGCTACCTCGCGCCCACGAGACGTCGCAGATCTACAGCTCCACCTGCCCACGTTCTGGCGCAAGAACCCGCAGGTTTGGTTCGCCCAGGTCGAAGCCATCTTCGATCTGCACCACATCACCTCGGAGACTTCGCGGTTTCGCCACTTACTTTGCAACCTGTCTTCTGAGGTGGCTCAGGAAGTGGCGGACGTTCTCGCGGCACCTTCGAGTGATGTTCCATACCAGCAACTGAAGCAGAGTATTTTAGAACGCACCACGGCGTCTGAGAGCGCACGCCTCCAGCAGCTGCTCACCTCCGAGGACCTTGGAGATCGCCGCCCTTCCCAACTGCTCAACAGCATGCGACAGCTCCTGGGCACAAGCAACGTCGACTCGAACAGTGCGCTGTTGAGGGAGCTCTTCCTGCAGCGCTTACCACAGTCCACCCGCCTTGTCTTGGCCGCTACAGAGGACTTGACCCTCGACCGCCTCGCCCAGCTCGCTGATCGCGTCCACGACGCGACTTCTCCTTCAGTCGCCGCCCTCTCTTCAACGTCACAGTCCGCAATCATGGCCCGCTTAGAGTCCCGGATCGACCAGCTCGCCGTTTCCATCGACGCTCTGCGGACGTCCTCTCATGACCAGCGCGGCTCTACCTCATGTCCCAGCCGCCGTCCCTCTTCCCCGACCAGTCGCCGCTCGCGTAGTCCTCAACGCTCGCCTATCTGCTGGTACCATCGGACTTTCCAGCACCGCGCCCGTCGGTGCAAGTCCCCAGCGAGTGGTCGGGAAACGCACCGCGAGATCACTGACGGCCGCATGTGACCTCACCTTACAACCCGGCCGCCTTTTCATTGTCATGGATCGTATTTCCGGCCTGCGGTTCCTTGTAGACACGGGTGCCGAGGTCAGTGTACTGCCGTCCTCCAAGCGTGACCGCGTATCTAAGTCGCCTGGACCTACGCTCCGCGTGGCAAACTCTACCTCCATCGCCACGTATGGTTTGCGGTCCCTCACTCTCGACCTTGGCCTGCGGCGCACGTTCCGGTGGGTCTTCATCGTGGCCGACGTCCATCAGCCTATCCTCGGCTCCGACTTTCTGACCCATTTTGACCTCGACGTCAGCATGCGCCACCATGGCCTGATTGACAGCAAGACGCGCCTCTCCATCCTTGGCGTTCGGTCGGCTGTCGCTCCCACTGGCATCCGCACGCTGATCCCATCATGCCCATACGCCCGAATCCTCGAAGACTTCCCTGAGGTAACAAGGCCCTGCAATTTAAATCAGCCTCCCAAGCACAGCGTCACCCACCACATTGTCACGCGGGGTCCACCCGTCGCAGCCCGTCCGCGCCGCCTCTTCGGTGAGCTTCTGGACATTGCTAAACGGGAATTCGAGCACATGCTCCAGCTAGGTATTATTCGCCCTTCGTCCAGCAGTTGGGCCTCCCCGCTTCATCTGGTGCCCAAGAAAGAACCGGGTGACTGGCGTCCGTGCGGTGACTACCGGGCGCTCAACGCTCACACTGTCCATGATAGCTACCCCCTTCCACACATCCAAGATTTTACAGGCCATTTGGAAGGATGCGAAATCTTTAGTAAGGTGGACCTTGTCAAGGCCTATCACCAAATCCCCGTTGAGCCGGCCGATATCCCGAAGACAGCCATTACTACACCCTTCGGCCTGTTTGAGTATGTGCGCATGCCCTTTGGGTTACGCAACGCAGCTCAAACGTTCCAACGATTCATTGCCGAGGTAACGCGCGGCCTCCCGGCTGTATTTGCCTACATCGACGACATCCTCGTCGCGAGCCCCAATCCACAAGATCATGAGCGTCACCTCCGGGAACTCTTTCAACGCCTTCAACAATTTGTCCTGGTTGTGAACCCTCAGAAATGCGTATTTGGATCTTCGAGCTCGAGTTTCTGGGCCACCACATCTCGGAGCTGGGAATTCGTCCGTTGCCCTCTCACGTCCAGGCCTTGAAAGACTTCCCAGCGCCCACTACCCTACGCCAGCTGTGTGAGTTCCTCGGCCTGGTGAATTTCCCCCGACGTTTCATTCCGCACTGCGCTGAGCTTCTACACCCACTGAGTGACCTTCTTCGCACAACCAAGAGCTCCTCATCTCCGATTTCCTTGTCTCCCGAAGCGGACGCTGCTTTCAGGGCTGCTAAACAAGCCGTCGCCGATGCGGTACTTCTTGTACACCCGAGAACTAACGTGCCAACCCACATCATGGTGGACGCTTCCAGTGTGACCATCGGCGCTGTTCTCAAGCAGAAAATAAACTCCGAGTGGCGCCCACTGGGTTTCTTCTCCCGGAAGCTACAACCTGCCGAGACTCGCTACAGCGTTTTCGGCCGCGAGCTGCTCGCCGTCTACTCCACCATCCAGCACTTTCGGCACTTCTTGGAGGGCCAGCCATTTTATATTCTCACAGATCATAGGCCTCTGGTGTATGTCTTCCGTACAAACTCTTCCAAATACGTCGCACGTGAAGTTCGTCAACTGGCCCATATATCGGAGTTCAGCACAGATATCCGGCACATCAAAGGCATCGACAACGAGGCTGCTGACGCACTTTCACGCATCACCTCCCTCGGCACTTCTACATCGACTGTGGATTGGGAAGGTCTAGCTCGTGCGCAGATGGAAGACCCCGAGCTGCAAGCGCTGCGTGACCATCCCCGTTCCCTCCGTCTACAACTCGTTCCTCACCCGTTTGTGCCTGGCTCCCTCTGGTGCGACATGTCAGCGGCTACACCTCGCCCCTTCATTCCGGCTGCCTTCCGTCGTGCGGTGTTCCAATCACTTCATGACATCTGCCATCCCAGCATCCGAGCCACACAGCGCCTCGTTACACAGCGGTATGTCTGGCCAAGCATCAACACCGATATTCGCCAGTGGGCCCGCTCGTGCCTCGCATGCCAGACCGCCAAAGTGACCCGCCACACGAAGCCTCCCACACGGTCGTTCTTGCCCCCTGGCTGCCGTTTTGACCACGTCCATCTTGATTTGGTTGGACCACTTCCTCAATCTCACGGCTGTCGCTACATTCTCACAATGATCGACCGCTTCACTCGTTGGCCCGAAGCCGTGCCCATTCCGGACATCACTGCGGAAACGGTCGTCAAAGCCTTCGTTTCAGCATGGGTTTCCCGCTTCGGCTGCCCCAGCATATTACAACTGATCGTGGCCGGCAATTTGACTGCACACTCTTCACTTCGCTCAACCACCTGCTTGGCACTAAGCACTGCCATCAAACTGCATATCATCCCTGTGCCAACGGCATGGTTGAGCGGCTCCATCGCCAGCTCAAGGCTGCACTCACTGCGCGCCTGGATCGAGAGCACTGGGTCGACCACCTTCCTATGGTGCTGCTCGGCCTACGTGCCGTCCTCCGTCGCGACCTTGGCTGTTCAGTGGCCGAACTCGTCTACGGTGCACCCCTGCGGCTTCCTCGAGACTTGTTCGTTTCTTCGGCCCTCCCGCCCCAGCCGCTACAGTACCTCCAACGCCTACAGGACTGCATTCAGCACCTGCGCCCGTACCGCCTCGATCATTGGACCACAGCATCTTTGTGCACCCGGACCTTGCGTACTCGTCCCACGTCTTCCTCCGACGAGACGCTATCAAGGCGCCTCTTACACCCTCCTACGACGGACCGTACCGTGTCCTCCACAAGACGCACAAGTCCGCCACCATCCTATTGAACGGCCGCGAAGAAGTCGTTTCGCTGGACCGCCTCAAACCAGCCTACGTCGAAACGCCTCCCAAGGAGCTCCCCGCGGATGTCGCTGGCGCACCCGTCGATATGCTTGACACCAAGACAGCCTCATCTCTGCCTCGTCGACGAGTACATTTCGCCGTTCCGTCTAGGCGGGGGGCCCTGTAGCGCACACCGACGCTGCTAAGCGCTCTCGTCCGGTGCCTTGGGGCCGGCTGCGACTGACGAGAAAAATGAAGTTGGGCGGCGCGTGCCAGCGGCGCAAGCACGGCACGCGCTAGTCCGTTCTGAAAACCTGCCGAGCTGCTGCTCTTGCTCTGGCGCTCCGCTGCGACGCCTCGGTTCTCGACAAGGCAATCAGTGCACCGCAGTCAGCAAAGCAACTTCGTAGTTTTCTGGGTCTTTGCTCTTTCGCCTATTTATTCCTCACTCTAAAAACTGGAGAGAGTATCGCAGGAGTGAAGGCGCCGATTTACTCTTCAAGGCATTGTTTTACTCTCGCAAATTGTCGGGGAGAGTGAAATACATTGTTCACTCTATCCGCAGCGAGAGAGTGAAATGTTATTTCTACTCCGCCCATCTGAGAGAGAGTAGAATGCCCGTTCCACTCTTGCAGCAACAGAGAGCAAAACGTAGCATATACTGCTGCTTAAACTGCATGAGGCTAGCCGGGAACATGGCGATGTATCGCTCACGCAGGCAGAGCAAAGAGCGCATCTTTTTTCTTGTAAGAGAACAGGCATCCAGCGCGCAAACTGCCGCGGAGATCAGCGCACTACTTTTTGTTTCGGAGTCGCCCCACCGCGCGCCCGCACAACATCGCGGAACAGCACAGCACCGGAGAAAGACGATCCGTTCAGCGGGCAGGCCTGGGCAGGCGGCGGGCGCCAAGGCCATCCAAGAAAACTGTGGTGTCAGCCACGTTTCACCGCCGCAAAAAGAGGATAGTTGTTCATCGTTCGTTGGATTGAACAACAAATACTCCACGGTAAGTGATTTCTAACTTACGTGGCACATTCTGAGTATATGACATATGCTATCGCCAGGCAGTGGTCGCGCAGTTAAGCCTGTTAAGCCGCCGCGATTGCCAACGGACTAGGTATGCGTGCTGCGTCATTCGATGTTAATAGAAAAAGCCAGTAGTCGTGATGACTGCATGCGATTTTATCGCTTGCCGCTATCCGTAAGAGCTTTCAAAATCTCAAACGCTGAGTTAAGCACGGTGTGTTCAATAATAAGTGAGGCGCGGCGTCGCATAAAAAAGTTTCTTCACCAGCCCATGATTCCGTGCCAATGCGGAGCGTGCTTAGCGTGTGTTTTATGTGCTTGAATTTATTCAGTTTCGCAGTACATGGTGTGCGGAGTGCTGTTTAACTAAGGAATTACATAACTAAAGGCGTCAGCTTGTTGGCGGCATGCTTCCGTTATATTAAGGTGCGCGCTTGACAGTGTGGTTCGCCCATGGGTAATCTGCGGCCAGTGAAGTTACGTGCAGCGCTATCGCCAGTTAGAAACTTGCCGCAGGCATAAAGATGCACGCTGCGTGAGGTCAGTTTGGCGCTTAATGTTTAATTGCCTGAATACGCATTGGGAATTCTTGTTTTGGGCTTAATAAGACTCGCCGTTTTTTGCCAATGTATTAAATTGGTGTGAATTTATGTCTGATTTTGTGTCTCGTGTTGCGGTTTCCGAGCACGGTGCGAATGTGAACAAGCGCTTTGTGTATGGACTTGGTGACTGGTCAAGCAGCGAGTTATGCACCAAAATCGAATGTAATGGCTACTGTTGTAGGATTACAGTGGCAGGGACGTTCTACATTATTGCTATTGGCTCGGTCTCCACGTTTAGTGTTTTCGATATGCCTGTGTGTTTGCTAGTATCAGTTGGCACTTAAGAATTATGTCGTGTAAACAGCTAAATCAACCTTCCTCTGTGGGATCCAAGCGTAAGCTGCGCACATATTCTATTGCAGGGCAGATTGAAATGTATTTACCATCTTGATATTTTTCGTGGGAAAATAAAGTATCAAAGTGAAATCTTGCCTTGTAGTTTACCAGTCATTTGTCATGCACAAACTATGAGTTGGTCTAATAAACTAATAACGTTGTTCTAACTGAAGCTTTTACATGCCTTCAAAAATGTAAAATCCTAGATTTCAAACTGCAGCAAGACTCAAGTACGTCAAAAATGAACCCCACTGCGTACCTCATTAATGTTCATGCTTTTAGAAAGCTTAAATGCAGGCCGCAGTTAACTGTTTCTTGTCATTCATGAAATGTGGGTAAGCTTGCCATAACAGGCCTTGCTACCCCTTCTTATAATCACACCCAGTAATATCCATTGAACGAGATGACCATATTGTCATGCCTACTGCAAATATGATCCTCAAATTATGGCTTGAGCAGTGTCATAACGAGAGGGAGGGGGGGGCACAGTGGGCACGTGCCTAGGATGTGTCACAAGCAGTGTTTGTGTCACATCTGAATTCGTCATACAGGTTTGCGCTCTTTGATTTTTTGTAGGTTACATAAAAACTACATGCTTCACTGTTCAGTTAAAAGACTGCAGATTTGAGGACGTCATATTGTAATCAGCTTCAAGTGCAGCATAAGCAGAGCGTGCAGAATTCGGTCTCACAAGTTGGACGGGTTTCTTTATAGGTGGTTTAACTCTTTTTCATTTCATGTCCCCTCATTATTCTAGCACCACATTTGCGTTATTGTTGGCCACTTGTGTACGCCGAGTGTAGTCTTTACTTGTCTTAACTCCACTAGCTATGTTCCCTTTACTTTGGCGGCTGATTTCTTGTGTTTTAGATAAGCCAAAGAGGCCGAATTCTCTTCAGCAATTATATTTCTTGATAACTTCAGAAATGAGATGCAGACAACACCACCACTGCTCTCTCCCCTAGAGGAGGGGATGCGTTTATGAAGTGTGCCAACAATCACCAATATTTTATTTTTCAAATGTTTTGTAACACTGGTGCTGGACTGAGGCCTAACGGCCAGTTTTCTTTTTTTCCCTTAAGTCTAAAAATTGAAATTGGTTTGGAAGTTGACAATTATAGCCATTTACTTGTTTCACATGCATTACAGTAGAAATACTTAGTCCTAATACTTCTCAGTGCCATGACCTTTTTCCTTGACTGTCTTTAAATGGTTTCACAACATTTCCTCGTGTTCATTGCCGCGCGCAATATTTTTCAGGGACCCGTTTTATAACACTCAAGAAGGCAGCTGCAAGGACAAAATGGTGTCAAGGAGCCAGCACAGCACGACTTCACATGGTGCAGAGGAGCGCATTCCAAAGCATCAAAATGCGTTGCCATGCACTTTGGACGAGAAAACTAAAATGTGGGTATACTGGGTGTACCATGTAACTAAATGGCATGAAAACATTAAAAAAACAGTATGTCACACAAAGATGAAAGTTCTGACATGCTCTTGGCAATCACCTTGGTAATTTTTGTAACATCTCTGATGGCCAAACCAAGATAATGTATGCTCTCTGGACACATGCACATAGGACCAAGTGTCATTGAAAAGTTAGAAATATGTTTTGAAAAACAGCTGATTAGTTTAGCGGCAATCAGACCATTAGAATATGTATCTGTGCGAAATAAACAAACTATCGCGTGATGTCTTATGAGAAAAAATTTATACAATAGACAACAAGAATACCACAGCAGTTGTGAAATGCGTCAGTGCGCTGTTGCAATAGCCGTCTAGGAAATACACAGTGCGTGAGAAAGCAGGATGGCACGATCCCGACAGCACCAGGAAATTACTGTCATGAGGACGCCAACAGTGAAGTCGAACTTCCTGCCAAAAGACTATAAGCTTTGCATCCAACGCAATCCAACGGAGCTTTGCATCCAACGGATGATACGCCACTGTACCGCGTTGACACCGAACGGAGATAGTGCTGGACAACCATGGCAAAATGCGCGTTTAGAAAAAGCGGGTGCAGCCCATACATGAATAACTATGTGAAATATACCAAAAACTAGACGTGTGGCTTTACATGAAAATATACGACGCATTTCTAAACATAGTGTGTACTCAGTCAGGAGCATCCATACGCTACATAGGACGTTATCAAACTAGCTTCTGTCTCATAGCATGGATGAAAAAATCTTGCACAAATTACTTTGCCAGCGTCATGCTTTGCAGCTCATCTGGTTACCTACGGCATATAAGTACACGAGTTTTGAGCGCGAAATGTGTTTTCTGGCCAGTAATGTGTTGCATCTTTTTCTTCAATAGTAGTGCTAATACTTTGTGAGTTTGCACATGCTTGTTCTTTGTTTGATTTTCTATTGTATACTTTCATTTTTTTAAACGTTACAATTGAAAATAAAGAATATTTATGACTGCATTAGCGATGAAATGTTGAAGAAAATGTATGTATTATTGCAAGATGTGTTGAAAAGTTCATGAATATCGTTGTAATCGGATTTTATGTGTGTATCAGTATGTTTTTCAAAATTTTACTCAGTTTGTCTTGTGAGTGTTTTATCAATAAAAATGTTGACCTTTTAGGAAAAAGATGTTTCATTCGAGTGACTCGGCGACTAAACATCAAATCCAATTCACCAAACATAAGTGCAGGAGCTGCTTATGAAGGAATCAAATATCCCCAACATGTAAGTGTTGTGCATCGCCTCTGATGTGACCAGGGCACTACATAGCGAGTGCTTTTCACAACTGGGAGGAGTACCAGCACTCTGCCTGAAGGAGTACAAACACTCTGTTAGGAGGAGTACAAGCACTCTGGGGGAGTAGAAGCACCCGGTTTGAGGGAGTACTAATATTCTTGTGGGGTGGAGTACAAGCACTCTGTTTGGGGGAGTAGAAGCACTCAGTTCGAGGGAGTACTAATACTCTTGTGGGGTGGAGTATTCGTACTCTGGAAGGAGTTCTAGCACTCTGTTTCGGAGGAGTACTAATACTCTGTCCGGGGGAGTTGTTGTACTCTCTCGGAGATGGAGCCGTTTTACTCCTGAAAAGGGAGTGAAATATAGGACAAGCAGATACTCCCTCAAAGAGAGTTCCCGGAACTCTCTTTGTTTTTAGAGTGCTGGTTTTGCTGACGTCCCCTATCCTCTGACAAATCTGCTACATAAAGACGCACGGTTTGAGTGGAACCCGAGTGTGATTCTGGATTTCGTCATTTGAAGTTCCTGCTGACCTCCCGACCTATCCTTCGCGACTTTATTCCTACTGTGCCGACAGAAATCCACACCGTGCCGTCTTGGTCCCACGGTACGACGACCGTCAGCACGTGATTGCTCATGCAAGCTGCTCATTAAGCAAACCTGAGTGCAATTACATGGTGACAGAGCAAGAATGTCTCGCTGTTTTCTTTGTGGTTCAGCGATTTCGCTCATACTTGTACGGACGCCCATGCCTAGTTGTCACAGACCACCATTCCCTGTGCTGGCTCGTGAATCTTCGCGACCCTTGTGGTCGCCTTATGCGCAGGGCCTTGAGGTTCCAGGAATATAACTTCACTGTTTCCTACAAAAGTGGCTGAAAATATGCTGACGCAGACTGTCTTTCTCGTATGCCGCTTACGACGACGGACTGAGACGCAGACAATTTTGATCCTCTCATTGCCTCCGCGACACCCGCTTTCCCCAATATTGATGCGTGCAAAGCAGAACAACGTAGAGGCGGCAAATTGAAGCCACTCTTCACTTTAGCCCGCTCTACTGTAACAAGTAGGTACTGTGTACGTGACCGGCTTCTTTACAAAATCAACTATCAACACGGGTGCACGCTTCCTTCTAGTTGTGCCAGAGCGTCTCCGGCCAGCAATCCTTTAGGCTGACCCTACCTCCGGTCACTTAGGCACTGTGCGAACCCTTTATCGCATTCAAGAACGCTTTTACTGGCCGCTGATGCCACATTCGGTTGAGTTATATGCCGCCAGCTGCATACACTGCCAACGTCAGAAACGTCCAACCACTGCCCCATCTAGTCTCCTTCAACCTGTGCTGCCTCCCAGTTTGCCCTTTCAGCAAGTTGGGATGGATCTGTTATGCCCATTTCTTCAGTCATCCAAGGGGAACCACATGATAATAGTCTGCGCCGACTATTTCACGCACTACTGCGAGACGGTGGCTATACCATCAGCCCCTGCCACCGAATTTCGCTCTTATTGCTTCACGTTATAGCTCTACGACATGGACCGCCTTGTGTTATTGTAAGCGACCGGGGACGTCAATTCACAGCGGATACCGTGGAAGAGCTTCTACGTTTATGTAACTCACACCTCAGGCACTCGATGCCTGACGAACAGTTTCACTGAGCGCACTAATCGAACGATCACCAATATACTTTCCATGTATGTTGCATCCGATCATAAGAATTGGGATGAAGTTCTACCGTGTATTACTTACGCATATAACACCGCGAAACATGAGACAACCGGCTACAGCCCCTTCTTCCATCCATATGCTCACCCGCCCCAGTATACGCTCGGCATTGTCCTCCCTTTTTACCAGCACGTCAATCCTAAAGTTTGCGGTAAGCTACGCCTAGCTACGATAAGAGGCTCGGCGACTTGCGCGTCTGCAGACTTTGGCATCGCAAGAAAACTCCAAAGCACGCTACGACGCGCGACACCGGCCTGCTACATATGACCCTGGTGATCTGGTTTGGCTTTGGACTCCCACAAGGAAGCGCGGTTTGTGCCAAAAGCTGCTGGCAAACTACGATGGACCGTATGTTGTCATTGACAAGATCAGCGAAGTCAGCTACTCTCTCGCGCGCCTCACGAACACTGGTAGACGCTCTGCTATGACACAAGTCGCGCATGTCGTCAGGTTGAAATCATGCACGCCACAAGCCAGTTGACTCGCCCAGTGGACTTTGTCTGCGAGGAGAAGTATGTTGTGTCCAAGCTCGTACAAGGGACGTGGGGAACCAAAAGGGAAAGGAAAAAAAAACGACTGTGTAGCGGCCATTCCGGCTGTTCGTACCCTGCTGTTCCTGCTGTCGCACGTCTAAATAAACCCCTTTTCACCGTGCTGGGAACAATATTGCTACGCGAAGAACAAGTCAATTAGACGAATAACTATTTACAGATATTTAAGTTGGAGCGTCTGAATGTCATCACTGGGGGGGGGGGGGGGCGGGGGTGGTACTGCTTCAGTCGTGTTACGTGCACGATAACACTGATGTCGGAAACAGGTGGGGCGTCAGGGGCGATATCGTTGGTGACGGGAGTCATGGCCCGAAACACTCGGTATGGGCCTGTGTAGCGAGACAGCAGTTTTCCTGACAGGCCGACCTGACGCGACGGAGACGATAGAAGCACCAAAGAACCAGGCGGGACGTGCATGTCTGGGTGTCGCCGGTCGTACAAACGCCTTTGACTTTCCTGGGAGTTCAGAAGGCGGTTACGGGCAATTTCCCTTGCGTGGTCAGCGCGGGCGATGGCGTCAAATGCATATTCACTGGTCGGTGCGGCGTGAACAGGGAGGGTTGTGTCGAGGGACAGTGCTGGTTCGCGGCCGAACAGAACGAAAAATGGGAAATAACCGGCTGTGTCGTGGCGCGAGGAATTATAAGTAAACGTGACAAACAGTAGAGCGAGGTCCTAGTCAGTGTGGTCTGAAGAGAAATACTTCGCGAGCATGTCTTTGAGAGTCCGATTGAGACGCTCCGTGAGGCCATTTGTTTGGGGATGGTATAACGTGGATAGCTTGTACCTCGTTGCACAGGACTGCAGGATGTTTGCAATAAATTTTGATAGAAAGGCCCGGTCACGGTCTGTGAGAAGTTGTCATGGAGCTCCATGTAATAAAATCACGCCGCGTAAAAGAAAATCGGCGACGTCTGTGGCGCAGCTCATAGGAAGCGCTCGGGTGATGGCGTAGCGCGTGGCGTAATCCATGGCCACAGCGATCCACCTGTTTCCAGAGGTAGATAGACGAAAAAGGCCAAGTAAGTCCAAACCAACCCGAAAGAATGGCTCCGCGGGAATGTCGAGTGGTTGAAGGTACCCGGCACGGAGCGTCGATGGTGTCTTGCGTCGCTGGCATTTCTCACACGCTGCTACGTATTTTCGAACGGAGCGGGCAAGCCCTGGCCAAAATAAGCGTCGGCGGATCAAACTCAGTGACCTTAACCGCACTCGCTGGATCACTGCGCAGGTGGTGGTGAACAACTTCATTGAGGTCCTGAGAAGCTAGGCAGGGGAGCCTGCTAGCCGTTGGCGAGTCCCATGTCCCGGGCGAGGAGCATACTCGATTAATCATGTATCATGTACTTGATGCTATTTCATTGTTCTTTTCAGCCGTAGCAAATCCAATAACCATTTCTGAGAAAGACACACTGTTGGACGACTTATTAACGCGTGATAAATAAAACGAGCGATAAAGACCAGACACGGGAACAATATGGCAACAACACGAGCGCTTCCTATACACTACAGGTTTAATGAGAATCCGAACAGACAATATAGGAAACGCGAAAAAACTACGCGCTCAGAAAAAAAGAAAAACAAGAAAAAAAACGCATATGCACGAAGTGAATGATGATGAGTGGGCGAAGCACCGGGGGATCATTCGGGCAAAACGCCGGAAGCGTTAGCCGGAAGCCAGGGCTTCGCGTACATACAGGGTGCTTCAGCGAACACTTTCAAAATTTATTTAAGGTTGCGTGTGGCAGACAGCCCAATTCAAGTTAATGAGCTGGTCTACTCGAAGAGGTGGACATTACTTGCACAAAAAGTTGAAATGCGTAATCGACTAATCAACAAAAATTCTCTAATTAAGTTTTGAATAATTACCTGGTGGCCCATATTGCAATTTACAAATTGTAGCCGTGGAGTTCGCAAGGCAGATTCACTTTGAATTAATTGTCAGGATGACACCAGTTTCGAGAAAAAAATTCCCGGAGTTTGCGGAGAAATGCATCGGCGTTCCAGTTAATTTTGTTCTTCAATGCATAAAGCGACGTTTTCTTAAGCAACTAACGGAGAGGCGGATGTCCGCCTCTCCGAGTAGACCAACTCATGAACTAGAATTGTGCTATCTGCCACAGCCAACCTTTAAAGGGGTTGAGACACCAAATTTTCAGGGTATAAAAGGCCTATTGTAGGCTTCCTCTGTATGAAAGGAAACTCAACATGCAGTGTTGGACACAGGAAACGTTTAAAAATAGTTTAATTCGCTTCCAAACAGTGCCTAAATGCTCGTTCTCGCGATCGAGACCCATCGCTAGCGCGATTAACATCGACGTCACTGTGTTGGAAGCGTAACGCGTTTTACTGACGTCATACCGCATTAGAGTGACGTACAATGAGCGGTGACCCACAGCACAGGGCAAGCCTCGAGAGCCTCGAGTCTAGAGTGCAGTATAAGCGGCATCGGACGCAGACGCAGAGTCGGAATCGGAGCTGCCGCAGCTAGCGATGGCAACTGTCGGCGTGGGTTTGTTTGCCTGCGCTGGTACAAAACATGTGTGCGAGAGCAGACGATGCAGCAGTGCGTGCGTCACGGCCTTGTGGGTCCACGTGACCAAGCTTCCTAGCTTGCCCTAACTTCCTAACTGTCCAACTCCTTCCAACTAGCTTCCTAACTGTCCAACTCGGCGCCGAGAAACCAAAACCGAAAATGGTGCTCAAAAATAATGCGATATTAAATTATTTACCGAGAATATATAAACCTTCCAGCGTGTATCATGCTTTCTGGAGCAATAAGAAACGTTTGAAACAAACAACCCGCAAGCCACAAATTTGATGTCTCAACCCCTTTAAGAATTTTTGGAAGTGTTCGCTGAAACACCCTGTATACTATACATATACTATACATACATATGTATATGCGCATATGTATATATATATATATATATATATATATTGTGACACAAGGATGAAAGTAACAGTAAAATCTATTTACAGGTGATATTACAAGAGACAGGCAGTGCAGGCAAGTGCCTAACGTTGTTGTCTTCCGACACCAGCTCGTGCCGCTCTTCCACCTTGTTCCCAGCGTTGTAACATATGGCCCTACGGCGTGGAAGCACCGTCCCGGTGCGTCTTATGTAGACGAAGACTGGTAGCGTTTGAGGCGGGCAACATGCACGACGTCACGGGGAGGTTGCGCAGAGCAAGCGGGAGTCGTGACCGGGGAGATTTCGTATGTGACAGCTGTCACCTGGCGGAGGACCCGGTAAGGACCATCGTAGCGCGACATTAGCTTTTCTGATAGGCCAACGCGGCGGCTAGGAGACCATAGAAGGACAAGGTCCCCGGGAAGGAAATTAGCATCACGGTGGCGACCGTCATATGTGCTCTTCTGCTTGCTCTGGGAAATAGAAAGGCGACGATGAGCAATTTGACGTGCCTGTTCGGCTGTGGCAATGACGTCTCTGGCGTATTCCGACGTAGAATCCTGAGCGATGGCCAGGACGGTGTCGAAAGGCAATACGGGGTCGCGGCCATACAATAGATAAAACGGTGAGTAACCGGCTGTGTTGTGACGCGACGAATTGTACGCGAATGTGACGAAGGGGAGAGCATTGTCTCAGTCAGGGTGGTCATCGGAAACGTACATTGACAGCATGTCGGTGATGGTGCGATTAAGGCGCTCAGTCAAGCCGTTCGTCTGCGGATGGTAGGCAGTAGTGAGCTTGTGCTTGGTGGCGCAGGAACGGAGTAGGTCGTCCACAACTCGGGAGAGGAAATACCGGCCGCGGTCTGTAAGAAGTTGACGAGGAGCGCCGTGATGAAGGATGATGTTGTGCAAAATAAACTCAGCGACGTCGGTCGCGCAGGATGTCGGAAGAGCTTTGGTGATCGCGTACCGAGTGGCATAGTCGGTAGCGACAGCAATCCACTTGTTGCCGGAAGCAGATATAGGGAAAGGTCCAAGCAGGTCTCACCCAACGCGAAAGAACGGTTCGGATGGCACGTCGATAGGTTGAAGGCGACCAGCAGGGAGTAGAGGTGGCTTTCTCCGGGGCTGACATAACTCGCAAGAAGCGACGTAGCGGTTCACGGACCGGTATAGACCGGACCAAAAGAATCGGCGTCGTACACGATCGTACGTGCGAGAGACACCAAGGTGACCAGCCGTGGGTACGTCGTGTAACTGAGAGAGAATGGTGGCACGCAGATGGCGGGCAACGACAAACAGCAGCTCGGGACCACTAGGGTGCATACTGCGCCGATACAACATGCCGTCCTGGACGAGAAACAACCGAAGGGAGGGATCGGACGGCGCAGATGCGAGCTTGTCCATTACGTCACGTATGTAGGGGTCACGGCGCGGCTCGGTGGCGAGGTCAGCGAATGCAGAGAGCGAGGGAACAGGAGCAGGAGCGTCGGTCGCACAAATATCCGGAGGATCGAGAGGATGACGTGACAGGCAGTCGGCATCTTGGTGTAAACGACCCGGCTTGTAGGCCACGGTGTACGGGTACTCCAGAAGTCGCAATGCCCAGCGACCGAGGCGGCCTGTAGGGTCCTTCAGGGAAGAGAGCCAGCACAGCGCGTGGTGGTCTGTAGTGACTGTAAATCGCCGACCGTATAAGTATGGACGAAATTTCGCGACGGCCCAGACAAGTGCAAGGCACTCTCGCTCGGTGATAGAATAGTTGCGTTCAGCAGCAGAAAGCAAACGACTTGCGTATGCAATCACACGGTCATTCCCTCGCTGACGCTGAGACAAAATGGCGCCGATTCCATGACCACTGGCGTTAGTGCGGACTTCCGTAGGCGCAGACGGGTCGAAGTGCGCCAAAATAGGTGGAGATGTCAACAGGGAGATTAACTTCGAGAAGGCGGTCGCTTGCTCAGGGCCCCAGGAAAAGGAAGCATCAGCTTTCAGAAGCGAAGTAAAAGGTCGGGCGACTTCCGCAAAGTTGTGAACAAAGCGGCGGAAGTAAGAGCACAGGCCCACAAAGCTCCGTACATCCTTGGCGCCGGTCGGTACGGGAAAATTCTGTACAGCCCGCACTTTATCTGGGTCTGGGCGCACACCAGATGAGTCAACAAGATGGCCAAGGATAGTGATTTGGCGGTGACCGAAGTGGTACTTAGACGAATTAAGCTGGAGGCCAGCATTTCGAAATACAGAAAGAACTAATAAAAGGCGCTCGAGGTATGTGGCAAACGTAAGAGCGAAAACGATGACGTCATTTAGGTAACAAAGACAGATGGACCACTTGAGTCTATGCAGAAGTGCGTCCATCATACGTTCGAACGTGGCTGGGGCGTTACACAAGCCTAAAGGCATGACTTTGAACTGGTATAGGCCATCCGGTGTTACAAACGCTGTCTTCTCGCGGTCCATGTCGTCTACAGCAATCTGCCAGTAGCCGGAACGAAGGTCGATGGAAGAAAATATTTCGCACCGTGAAGGCAGTCCAGCGCGTCATCGATGCGAGGGAGAGGATAAACATCTTTTTTTGTGATATTGTTCAAGTGCCGGTAGTCCACGCAGAAGCGCGAGGTGTTGTCCTTCTTTTTAACCAGGACTACAGGGGACGCCCACGGGCTTGAAGACGGCTCAATTATTCCCCGAGAAAGCATCTTTTCGACTTCCGTTTGAATAACTTGTCGCTCATGCAAGGACACCCGATATGGTCTCCGGTGAATCGGATGGGCGTCGCCAGTGTCAATGATGTGTTTCGCAATGGAAGTCTGACCTAAAGGGCGACCATCCAAGTCAAAAATGTCGCTGAATGAGGCGAGCAAACGACGTAACTGGTCGGCGTGCTGAGGCGCGAGATCAGGAGAAATCATGTTGGAGATGTCGGGTAAGGTAGTTGGTGAAGAAGGCAATGAAGCACCTTGAGACGACGTTGCAGTCGTCAAGGTCGAGAGGTGGTAGTCTTCGCAAGATGACAGCGTACCTAAAGCAATTTCTTGCGGTAGAACGTGGCTGTATGGTCCGAAGTTCAGAATAGGCAGGCACGTAGAATTGTTCGTAACATTGACGACAGTGTGAGGAAGCGCAATGTTATGGGCCAGGGGGACGTCCGAAATAGGAGAGACGATGTAATCGCCGTCAGGCACAGGTGGGGAGGGCGAAAGAACGACGCACGTCATAGCTTGGGGGGCAAGACGAATGTGCTCGGTTGGACACAATCTGCTGGAAACTTCCTCATGAGGGTCAGAAGAGCAGGGCAAATCGAGCTGAACAAGTCCCGCGGAGCAATCAATCAACGCCGAATGCGCTGATAGAAAATCGAGACCCAAAATAACGTCGTGGGGACATTCTTCCAGAATAGTGAAAAGGACAGAGGTCTGACGGCCGGCGACACTGACACGAGCAGCGCACATTCCTATGACGGCCGGCGTTCTGCTATCGGCGACCCGCACAACACAGGACGCAGCAGGTGTGATCACTTTAGTCAGGCGTCGAAGAAGATGGTCACTCATGACAGAGATGTGCGCGCCGGTATGAATCAAAGCCCTTACAAGCACACCATCCACATACACCTGAAGTAAATTTCTATCCGTCGGCAGGGTCAGCAGAGGAATTTCAGTCCGGGTCGATGTAGCAGCGTCACCCCTCGGAGCTGCACCCGTCAGTTTTCCGACGAGCGCCGGTACATGGGCGACGGAGAACGGCGAAGAGTAGCTGGGCGAGGCAGGGGCCGTCGAGGAGAAGGCGAACGACTCTGCCGTGTAGGTGGCGAGGCCTCAGCACGGTGGTAAGGCTCTGTGGGTTCTTCCGGCGGCAGGCGACTACCTGGTGAGCGATGGTCTGGTTGGAATGCAGATCGAAATGAGCGTGTCCAGGTGTTGCAGCAGTGACAAGAAATATGGCCAACACGTCGGCAGTTAAAGCAAATAGACCTGTCATCTGGTGTTCGCCATTCCATTTGGTTACGGTAGGGCCGTGAGAGGTACTGGTTCCGCTGAGCCGGGACAGTCGTAGTAAAGGCGTCGGATCGGTTGATGGGGCAGACGGAGGGAACACCAAGGTTCGCCAGCTCTTCGCGAACGACAGACTGGATTAGATAAATCGTCGGTCTAAAATCGTTCGGGGCATACGTCTGGGAGTTAACCGGCGATGCGGCCTCTATTTCTCGGCGAACGATGTGCACACTGCTCTCGGACGTGGTCGGCTGAGGAGCGGAATGGTCTTCTCACGATGATGTAGCGGATGTATTCGGAAGACGGGTATACTGATGGACAATTCGACGGCCTTTTGCTTCTTCGAAATGCCTGCATTCACTTATGATGTCGTCGATGCTGGTGCAGTTCTTGTACACGAGCAGGTTAAAGGCGTCATCAGCTATGCCCTTCAGCACATAGTTCACCTTTTCATCTTCCGGCATTCGCTCGTCCTCCTTGTGGCAAAGCGCAAGAACGTCCCGAATATACGTCACGTATGACTCGGTTGACGTCTGGGCGCGAGTTCCGAGTTCCCTCTTCGCGGCTCGTTGTCGCCCAACTGTCCTCCCGAAAAGGTCGCAGAGCTTTTTCTTACATTGCTCCCAACTCGTTAGCTCCTCTTCGTGTGTCTGAAACCAGACCCTTGCCGTGCTGTTCAAGTAGTAGATCAGATTGGCTAACATAACGGTCTGGTCCCACCTGTTACTTTCGCTGACACGCTCGTACAGCCGGAGCCAATCTTCTACGTCCAGGTTGTCGGTCCCCGTAAACGTGCCAGGGTCGCGGGGCTGAGCCAAGATGACGGTTGGCATGGTGGTCGCCGTTGTGGTCGCCGTTGTAGCCGCTTCGTCAGTCGGCATGGTGGTAACGGCCAGGCTACGTCCGCTTCGGAGCTCCGTCTCGCATGAGATGTACCCCGCAGCTCCACCAAAATGTGACACAAGGATGAAAGTAATAGTAAAATGTATTTACAGTGATATTACAAGAGACAGGCCGCGCAGGCAAGTCCCTAACGTTGTTGTCTTCCGACACCAGCTCGTGCCCCTCTTCTTCCACCTTGTTCCCAGCGTTGTAACAATATATACTGTTCATGTGTACAGTATATATAAGCATACAGTATATATCCCTCAGGTGCTTCGCCCCTAAAAACATGAGTACTTTATCTGCTCTGCCTTGGGTAAAGCAACTGATGGCCTGGCTACACACTTGTTACCGGCTTTCAGAATGAAGAAAGCTTCGGCGAATTCGTGTGCCGTCCTATTTTTACGATAGCGTGCAATGCATCTGCACCGCTGCATCGGACAACAAATGCTCCATTGTCGACACGCAGGGTAGCTGCACAGCCGGCATTACCCGCCATGTTGACGCTGATGGCAGTCGAGATGTTGCGCTATTTGAAATTTCTGCCAGAAATAGAAGTATTGTAAAACGAAGTTTTCCCTTTTCATCAAGAGGGAAAGAAAAGTTTAATGCCACGAAATGCAGAGTTGAGTCTGAGGTACATTCCTCTCGCCACTTCCTCTGCGCTAGAAAATATGGAAGAGCGAAAGAAAGAGGAAGGAAAGAGGAACATGATGGGTGACGATGTCGGCGTAAGGAGGATGTAAAGCATATAACATGCAGTTAGGTGTACACAAAGCGCACACTCCATATACGTACTTCTTAACAAGTCAAGTAAGGCCTGAATTGCCTGAAAACAAGATGCAACGTTTCGCCAAGGGCCTCAAATGACGTCCTTCGACAATGGTGCGCTGTTGAGGCGCGTACAATTGTGGCTCAACTTTTGTCGCTCTTGCGCGTACCGAGGCCAATCACACAGCACATGTAGTATCGGCGCTTGTCTTCGTCTATCTCTTTCGCCAGCCTTTGTCCAAGTTCGCGCTGCTATACGCCATGGACCAACACCAACTAACCCGGTCGCAACCTTAGCACGTGGCCTATAGTTTAATGCACATTGCACAGCTCACACTTTGGAGACTCGGTGCATCGCATTAGGTGCACGTACCCACGCGTAAACGCTACCCCCAGCCTAAGTCTGTGCAGAAGACTGGCACAGCTGCGCTAAATCTTTTGTGGTAGCCTATAGTTTACGTTAGGGTCGAATCTCTGGTGGCGATCTTACGAAGCAAAAAGGCAATCGAAGAATCAGAGCCACTGCTTTCAATTCATATTAAAGCCAAGCTTTCTATGGCACACTCATTCGTCTGTGAGCGCGGAAAACTCCCTGTAGGAACGCCAATTTACACGATGGAATAATTTGCGAATCTGCGCACGCAATAGAACAACGGCGCACGACATACGTATCGTAGAACATTACAGTTTACATTCGCAGTTGTACCGATAAGAACAATGGAAACTGCAACGCCACGCTACCCTGCCGAACTGCATATATCTGCATCGCATTACGCGCGTCACGCAATGCATTCCCGGCCGTCACCATGGGTAGGGTGCGGGTACAGCGCACGGCAGGAGAGGCTGCCGCACGCGAACGTACGCGCGATCGTGCCCGTAAGGCCAATCCCGTGTATCGGCAACTCCGTGTATACTATGCAAGTGTAGAGTTGCCCGTGAAAGTGTGAGCGTGTGCGTCTAATCAACGGCTACATGATCTAAAAATAAAGGCTGTGCAACTTAATGAAATGTGTCTTATTCAACTTCAACGTTTAAAAAATGCAAGCCTAAACAAACAATCAAAATCACATATGCATGGCATCGGGTCGCTCAGCATTTTTTGGGTTCGTTGCGTGGTCATTGGCTTTGGACTTTGATTCATTTTACATGGGTGAAACTTCGCGTTCAACCATATTTCTTTAAAAAAGGGGCTTTGATTTTTTCAACAGCGGACGCCAACTGCCTTCTAAAAAGTGTTTTCGGAGAAGTGACGAAACAGCACTGGGAAAATCCGGAATTTTAATCAAGATAACGAAACGCTAAGAGGCGCGGAAGATGTTTTCAATTAATGCATTTTGTCTGGTCCTTCGTTGCTATATTGCGATGTCAGGGCGTTAAACAGAAAGTGGACGGTAGCGTGCAGTCGCAGAGGCACGTGCAATGTATCTGTACATTGGAGTCGTGGCGGGCCAACATAGCGGCCATGTCAGCTCGTTAATTGGCTGAAGGAATATCCCGTGAGAAGCGTCACAACCAAGCCGTTTCGTAAGCGTCAATTTGACGTTCAGTGACCTTGTGATTGGCCGCCATTGCAAAAATATTCCACCATAATTTGTGGTGCGTCTAGCCGCGCGAAATGTTCTAATGAGCCGTCATATTGCTACACGCGTGTGGTATTTGGTTGTTTGAACGAGGCGCGCGGGCGCCTAGACGAAGAGGACGAACTGCTCTGGGCTCTCGAGCTATCGGCTGATCTGGCCAGCGCTGCAGCTATCATTTGTAAATATACTTGTAAAGAGTCTCCTGTACTTAATCATTCGTTCGCGTAACATTTTGGTGGAGCGTGCCGTTTCCCGTCCTCGCCACGGAGCTCCGCAGCGGCCGCACCGTCCAGCTTTCCGCCATGGCTCCCGGTGACACCTCGTCTGCTGCTGCTACTGCAACTCCAACCACAACGTACGTCACGGTGGCCACTCCCCGCGATCCTGGCATATTCTCTGGCCAAGATAATGTCGACGTTGATGACTGGCTACGCATGTATGAGCTTGTTAGCCGCAACAACCACTGGGACCCTACCATAATGCTAGCTAATGTCCTCTTCTACTTGGGCGGAACACCTCGTGTCTGGTTCCGGACACACGAGGAGGAGATCTCTAGCTGGGACGCTTTCAAGGAGAAGCTCCGCGACCTCTTTGAAAATCCGACCGGTCGGCAGCAGGCTGCAAGAAAAGAGCTTGCTACCCGAGTGCAGTCTTCCACTGAATCGTATGTCTCGTACATACAAGACGTGCTAGCTCTTTGCCGGAAAGTCGACGAGAACATGGTCGAAGTTGACAAGGTTGGCCACGTTCTCAAAGGGATCGCGGACGATGCGTTCAACTTGTTGATCTTCAACAATGTGTCTACCATCGACGTCATTGTCAAGGAATGCCGCCGCTTTGAGCTCGCCAAAAGCCGCCGCGTCATTCCACAATTCTCCTGGCTCCCTAACACAGCTGCGACGTCGTCCAGCGTCGCCCTTACCGCTTCGCCCCCCTCCAATGAGACCGTCACGCGTATTGTTCGCCGCGAGATCGAGGCTGCCAGTCCTGCCACGTTCCATCCCCGCCCACTTGACCCCACCATTGACCAACCAGCCCCAGCGATCTCCCTCATTCAGGAGGTTGTGCGGCAAGAGTTTGCCAACCTCGGTTTTCCTGCTGCCTGCTCCATCTCCCGACCTGACGCCCGACTGGTGCCGACAGCTGCGTCCTGCGGCGATCTGTATTCCAGATACCGCAACCCTACAGAATGGAGAACTCCGGACGACAAGCTCATTTGCTTTCGTTGCCACCGCATTGGCCACGTCGCTCGCCACTGCCGCACCTCCTGGTCATCGCCATATTCGAGCTACTTTTCCCCGTCTCCTCGCCCATATGCCGACCGTCGCCGCTACTCGCCTCGCCGTATGCCTTCGAGCTCTCACGTATCTGTCGATGACAGTCGTCCCACTCGCTCGCCGTCACCTCAGCGCCGTCGGTCCCAGTCGCCCCAGCCGCGCCGCTATTCGTCGCCGACCCATTATAGACCTGCATCAGTGCTGCATCACGTTCGTCCTGTCCAAATCCTCCGTTGACGCTCTTCACGAACACGAACCTAATTGAAGTAGCTGTAGATGGTGTCCCGTTGACGGCATTGATTGATACTGGAGCCCAAGTGTCTATAATGAGCGCTAACCTATGTCGTCGCCTGAAAAAAGTTCTTACGCCTGCCGTCACTCGAGCCGTACGCGTCGCCAATGGCGCCACTGTTGCCGTCTGTGGTATGTGCACTGCTTGCGTAGGAATCGCTGGCCGCCAAGTTCCCGTCCTGTTCTCCGTGCTGACCAGTTGCGCTCATGACCTAATCTTCGGGCTCGACTTTCTGACGACGCATTCTGCCCTCATCGACTGTTCCACCGGTACGCTGTGCCTCGAGCTTCCTCTTGTTTCCGACGTTCGCCCCGAACAACCGCACACCCTATGCACTACAGCGTTTGTTCGGTTACCTCCAAAAGCCCTAACCTTCGTCGAATTGGCCTCAACGGCAACCGTGCCTGATGGCGACTATGTCGTCGCCCCTATTCGTGATGTCCTCCTGGCGCGCGACATCTCTGTGCCACACTCTGTCGTTACCCTTGCCGCTAATCGGATGTGTCTCCCCGTTGTCAATTTTGGCTTGACGAAGCAAGCCAACCTGAAGGCATAGCGGTGGCCACGCTCCGGTCAGTGACAGACGACCACGTCACTGCTTTTGCAGCCGACGCGTCTCCAGATCCTCCTGATTACCCGCAGGATGCCTTGAACCTCGACGGCCCATTACGTCCCATGGTCGCTCCGGACCTCGCCCCTGGCCAAGCAGCCGCCCTATATCGCCTTTTGCTTTCCTATCGCGACATATTTGACACTGACAATCGTCCACTTGGTCAGACGTCCCTTGTTAAGCATCGGATAAACACAGGTGATGCTGTTCCTATTCATCGCCGACCGTATCGCGTGTCCACGGCAGAGCGGCAAGTTATTCAGCAGGAAGTCAACAAGATGCTCGCCAAAGGCATTGTTGAGCCCTCGTCGAGCCCTTGGGCGTCGCCGGTGGTGCTCGTCAAAAAGAAAGTATCACGTGGCGTTTCTGTGTTGATTACCGCCACCTAAACCGAATCACTAAAAAGGACGTTTACCCGTTACCACGAATTGACGACGCTCTTGATTGTCTTCACGGTGCCAAATACTTTTCGTCCATTGACCTTCGATCTGGTTATTGGCAGATTTCCGTCGATGAGCAAGACCAAGAAAAGACCGCTTTCGTCACTCCAGATGGCCTCTACCAATTTAAGGTTATGCCGTTTGGTTTATGCAATGCCCCCGCCACGTTCGAACGGATGATGGACTCTTTGCTTCAAGGTTTGAAATGGTCAACTTGCCTTTGTTACCTCGACGACGTCCTTGTGTTTTCTCCTACGTTTGAGACGCACCTTGAGCGCGTCGCAGCTATACTTGACGTCTTCTGCAAGGCTGGGCTCCAATTAAACTCATCGAAGTGCCACTTCGGGCGCCGACAGGTTACAGTGCTCGGCCATCTCGTCGATGCTTCTGGAGTACAACCCGACCCGGAGAAGGTTCGAGCAGTAACAGCTTTTCCTGTACCTCAGTCTGTCAAAGACGTCCGGAGTTTTGTGGGGCTCTGCTCTTATTTCAGACGGTTTGTGAAAGATTTCGCAGCAATCGCTCGACCACTCACTGAACTTCTGAAGAATGACGTGCCTTTTACTTGGGGTTACCCACAGGCTGCCGCATTTTCACGCCTTATCACGATTCTGACCAATCCACCGATCTTGGCCCACTTTGACCCGTCCGCACCTACAGAGGTCCGAACCGATGCCAGTGGTTATGGGATCAGCGCAGTCTTAGCGCAACGACAACACGGACACGACCGCGTTATAGCCTACGCTAGCCGGCTCCTGACAACTGCTGAGCGCAACTATTCGATTACCGAGCGCGAATGTCTTGCTCTCGTCTGGGCTGTTACAAAGTTCCGCCCATATTTATATGGCAAGCCCTTCTCAGTAATCACAGACCATCGTGCGCTGTGTTGGCTTTCGTCGCTCAAGGATCCTACTGGTAGGCTCGGTCGTTGGGCTCTCCGACTACAAGAATATCCCTACGCAGTGACGTACAAGTCGGGACGCCAACACCAGGACGCAGATTGCCTCTCTCGCTACCCAGTCCAAGACCCGACCTCTACGTCTGATACTGACACCGATGCCTGCGTTCTCTCTGTTTTTCCACTGGTCCATGTCGCCGACGAGCAGCGCCGTGACCCGTCCTTGCGTGTCATCATTGACCACCTGGAATCGTCACTTGCCAACAGCTCCCTTCGCTTATTCACACTTCAAGATGGCGTACTCTACCGCCACAACGTTCTCCCCGACGGCCCAGCATTACTCCTTGTGATCCCTAAACACCTTCGCTCGGCTGTTCTCCACGAACTACACGACCTCCCCACTGCCGGTCACCTCGGTGTGTCACGTACCTACGACCGGATCCGCCGACGCTTCTTTTGGCCAGGGCTTGCTCGCTCCGTTCGAAGATACGTAGCTGCGTGTGAGAAATGCCAGCGACGCAAGACACCGTCGACGCTCCCTGCTGGGTACCTTCAACCAATTGACATTCCCGCGGAACCATTCTTTCGGGTTGGTTTAGATTTACTTGGTCCTTTTCCTCTTTCTTCCTCTGTGAACAGGTGGATCGCTGTGGCCACAGATTACGCCACGCGCTACGCCATCACCCGAGCGCTCCCTACAAGCTGCGCCACAGATGTTGCCGATTTTCTTCTACACGACGTGATTTTATTACATGGAGCTCCGCGACAACTTCTCACAGACCGTGGCCGGACATTCCTGTCAAAAGTTATCGCGGACATCCTGCAGTCCTGTGCCACGAGGCACAAGCTATCCACGTCATACCATCCGCAAACGGATGGCCTTACGGAGCGTCTTAATCGCACTCTCACAGACATGCTCGCGAAGTATGTGTCTTCCGACCACACTGACTGGGACCTCGCTCTACCGTTTGTCACCTTTGCGTATAATTCCTCGCGCCACGACACAGCCGGTTATTCGCCATTTTTCCTTCTGTTCGGCCGAGAACCAGCACTGTCCCTCGACACAAGCCTCCCTGTTCGCGCAGCACCCACCAGTGAATATGCACTTGACGCCGTCGCCCGCGCTGCCCACGCAAGGGAAATTGCCCGTAGCCGCCTTCTGCACTCCCAAGAGAGTCAACGGCGTTTGTACGACCAGCGACACCGCGACCTGCACTTCTCGCCTGGTTCTTTGGTGCTTCTATGGTCTCCGTCGCGTCAGGTCGGCCTGTCAGAAAAACTGCTGTCTCGTTACACAGGCCCCTACCGAGTGATTCGTGGCGTGACTCCCGTCACCTACGAGATCGCCCCTGATGCCCCATCTGCTTCCCAGTCCAGTGATGTCGTGCACGTTACACGACTGAAGCAGTATCTCTCTCCCAGTGATGACATTTAGACGCTCCGGGACGTCGCTTCTGCCGCCGGGGGATTATGCTACACGCGTGTGGTATTTGGTTGTTTGAACGAGGCGCGCGGGCGCCTAGACGAAGAGGACGAACTGCTCTGGGCTCTCGAGCTATCGGCTGATCTGGCCAGCGCTGCAGCTATCATTTGTAAATATACTTGTAAATAGTCTCCTGTACTTAATCCTTCGTTCGCGTAACAATATGAAATTGCGGCCGAGAGGCGTGTGTATCACTCAATATTCCTCGTTGTTTGCGGCATTAACAACGTTTTGTTCGTTACTTATATTCATAGCGATTACATAGCCCTCTTGTAGTGCTGGCATTTGTGTCTTGGGTCATCATTTTTTAAGAGACGCGGGTACTTGGAATAACATTGTTACCATGCCCTGCTCGAGACGAAGCTGAGGACAGTACGGAAGATGACGACGTTCTCTGACGTCGCGCGGATTGGTTTGGCCATCTTGTATGTTTTGTATGCCAGTGGTCGCACTATAAATATCTCTGGAAATATATTTTAAACCACTTTCCCCGTAACATTTTGGTGGAAGGTGCGGGGTACTCCGAGAAGCACAACGGAAGAAGCACAACGTAGCGCGTTCGCGCGCTTTCGCCGAGGGGCGCCAACGAGCCAGCTGTGGAAGAAGACGACGACGCTTGAGCCCTTACTGATGACGACAGTTTTCGGCGTACAGGTGACAGGCGGACAAAACGGCTAGCCAGATACAGCTTCGCTGTAGAGCGCTCGTGCTATTGCTGCATGGTAATCAAGCATAGCTGGTCGAAATTACTGCAGAGTCCCTCACAACGGCGTACCTCATGATCAGGTGTTAGATGTGGCACGCAAAATGCCACAAATTATATTTTATGCATAAGCATTCTTTGGCGGGTACCGCAGCAAATTCTGTGTGTCACGCGAAAAGTTCAATGATTTGTATCGGCACAAAAATCTGTAATTTGCGAAGTATCTTGAAAGCCATCTGAGGCGGGGGCAGAGGTGGCCCTCCCTGTGTTTTCATGGATAAGAGAGCGTTGATGAGAGCTTCCGCTAAGAAGCTGAATTCGCTCGCTGCTGCTGCCGCACCGACTCACTCCAGCATTTTGTCAGCGAGTTTCTGCGGTCATCGAGTGAGATGCGTTCATGTTTGCTTGTGCGCGCGTGTCACCATGCTTGTTAATTTAGGTAGTGTGCTATGTTTGCAAGTTATTACGGCTTATAAAACCACTATCCTTAGTTTGTATAGCTGTCCACTAATTTGCTATCGCAATCGATGCTTTACCTTTCGGGATGATACTGTGACCTTTTAGTTTCTCAATGCCCCATAAATAGCATGGATGATCTCTTATAGACGTTTGGGCATGAATTAGTTTACGAAGTAAATACTTTTCCATGGCGTCGTATGAAACAGCCATAAGCCGGAGCTACACTCGTGAATAGCGACCTGCTGCGTTGCGTCATTCTAGTATAACTGACAAGTACCTGTGGCCCTAGTGAATGCACCAAAAACTCTGGTTTTCTTGAAAACTTTAGAAATGCGTTAGACGATCGGTGTTGTCCAAGGCTTGATTCCAGTACATTATAAGAATTATATTCATTTCCCCTATAAATAACAACTAACCCCTTCTTTCTTTTGTGCTTTTTATTTAGAATCCAGAGACTCACAGCCGCCGGGGCGTTAAGTACCAGCTGCTAAACAACACGCTGGAGCACATGTGGAACTTAAACTACACTGCACTTCTCTTGACTACGGGGGACAATCCAACGTACGTAGATGGTCTTTGAAATCAGCTTTCCCAAAGAGAATATACCTTGAAAAAAAAATGTCACAGTTTCGCCCTAAGGGCGAAGCAATGAATGCGATAGCAACACAGCAATGTCATACGAAGTAAGGTGAAGGGCTTTGGTAGCAATATGAATTCTAGTAAACATGAGCTGATTAAGTAAGCAGGTGTGCTGCGGCGTAAGTAGACCGACATGAAGAGAGACTCGATGACCACGAGAAGGCGCGTGTGAAACGGTGGTGGTGATGAGAAGCGCTTCCCGTGGGCAGCGCGTGCGATGGGACACACCTGTAGCGCTGCACTGCCGATCCGGGCAGCATTACATGTGTAGCGTGCGTTGGAAAATGTGGCCCGACTATTACTAACTGAATGAACAAGCGTGGTGTGAGCGCGCACAAACAAACATGAATTGATCACACTGAATGACTGCAGGCAACGACTGTGAAAACGCTGGCAGCAAGCGCATATATACGCCGCAGCAGCGGGCGAAGGTACGTGCGGTCTATCGCTTCAACAGAAACTGAGCGGCGGACGCACAGTGCATAAAGGTCACAGCCGTGTGGAGATAAGAGACGGTGCGGTCGAGCGACGAGCGTGGTTGTTGGCAGAGTAGAAGTGCGCCCCCCCCCCGCTCCCTCCGGCGCTGGCTTCCCGCTTCCTTGCTTGCGCGTGGGAGAGATAAGAGACTGTGCGGGCGAGCGACGAGCGCGGTTGTTGGCAGAGTAGAAGTTGGCAGAGCGCCGTTCCCTCCGGCGCTCGCTTTCCGCTTCCTTACTTGCGCGTGGGAGATTGAGTGCGTTCGCACTCCGTAATAGCGCGCGTCCCTGCACGCTTCCGCTCGGGCATACGGCGCGCGACGAAGATTTTATCTATACGGAACCTCACGGCGACGGCGATGACGACGGCGACGGCAACGGCAGAAATCCTGTTGAAGTGTCCATGAAATACTATCGCAATAAACTACTAGTATGTGGGAGATCTAGGTTGACTGCTTTATGTAGCCTAGCAATACGAGAAAAAAGCAGTGGTCAGACAGCGCATGTACCTTCACCGTTTTGTCGCTGTCGCCATCGTCGTAGTTGCCACCATCATTGTTGTCAAGATGACATCGCCATCGTGCAGATATTTTGGTCATTTGTCAGTACAGTGCTCTCACAATTATAACGATCGTTCCCGTGCCACCCTTGTCTTGATAGCGTCTTCGTCGCTACGGTTTCTAACAACATCGTCGTTATCATGCATGTTTCATCATTGTAAAGATGTCTGCGTCATTCTAGTTTTTCTGCTCTCACCGTCATCGTCACTGCCCACATGTATTACACCGTTTTTGTCTTCTGCTTCTTCTTTCTGGGCTTTTACGTGCCAAAAGCAGTTCTGATTATGAGGCACGCCATAATGGAGGGCTCCGGATTAATTTTGACCACCTGGGTTTCTTTAATGTGTACGACAACGCAAGGACACGGGCGTTTTTGAATTTCGCCTCCATCTAAATGCGGCCGCCGCGGCCGGGATTCGATCCCGCGATCTCGTGTTCAGCAGCTCAACGCTTTAACTGACTGAGCCACCGCGGCGGGTACCGTTTTTGTCAGCTTCGCGGTTGCCACGATCAGCGTTGTCATGATAGCTTTTGGTGATTCTCCCTGATTGTGTGCCCTCACATTCGTCATCATCATCCACGTACCACCGCTGTCTTCATACCGCCGTCACCATCATTGTTATTATCACCATTATCGTTGACATACTGGCTTTCTCTTGTAGATGTTTTCCTCATTGTCACTACAGTGCCCTCGCAATATTCGTCATCATTCACGTACTACCATTCATTGTATTTGAATCATTATCACCATTTTGTTACCACCATGGTAAACGCCCTTCTATCTTCGTAGTCACTACTGTGCCCTCGCCGTGGTCATGACAATTTAGGTGCCACCATCGCCTTCATCTTCCCATCGTCCGCGTTAGCACCGTTATCATCACTCGGCTAGCTTCGTCATCAGGCCCTCGCGAATAGACCATTCTAGAAATTGGTCTATGGTTAAGGGTGCCCCGATGAACTTTTCTTTGTAATGATAAAATGACCTCACTAAGAAACAACACCACCTCACAAATACCCTCCCGCACATTTTTTTTTCGAATCTTTCAAGTATAAGCGGAGATAGACAAACTTATCACACAAATGACCGGGTGCCTCTCTCACCTTTTTCTTCACAATTGCGCTAGAAGCTTCCCAGAGGAGCCAGTGGCATAATTCGCATCCAATTGTTGAGCGCCTCAATGACGACAGGACTTGTCGTGGTACCTCATAGTGGCTGCGGCAGACAACGTGCTTCGCACTGCGAATGCTGCGCACTACGTAGCATGCTGCTGCTAACTCGGAGGCCGCGTCTTGCAAAGTCACGTGTAGAGACCCGCAGTGTGAAGATAAAATGATTTTCCTGTCTTGATATTACAGGCAATTCGTAACTACTTAACATAAACGTTTTGTTTCTTTCTCGGTCTAAAATGTAGCAATAATATTATTACTGGGAATGGTCTAGTTATTACGAAATCAGCCAATAAGTGTTGGTGGGCATCGCTGCTTTAGATGACGCTGAGCGACGACATTGTAAAGACGAGAGAGAGCAAGCAATTTTTCACTGTTCTTAGCACGAGGTTGTATATTCCCTGCTTCACGCAGTTCAATAACATTTAGCCCACTTCCTTAGCATGCCCAAAAACTGTTTCCGGGTAGCTGTGGGTTTCGACGTCATTCCCAGAGAGTGCGTTTTCGGGACTAGTCAGCCCCCCTAATTTCATCGAACAAAGTAACGGTGCTTCACTTTGTATCCCAGTACTAGCTTGAGATTGCCACCTGGTGTTTTTTTTTATAGGGTGCCCTCGTAGGCAAAATGACGACAACCTTTGCGAAATATAGCGAGGAATGGACGCGATGCCGCCTTGTAACTGATCGATGATGGGCCTTAAGGCAGCGTCCGATCGCTGTTTGGCAAGCAGATCCGGGCCGCTGAGGGCTCCCAGGAATGTGCTGTCGTCTTCCTCGTCAGGATTCTGAGATTCAACAGGTGCTCGTGATAGCGTGCCAGCATCTTCATGTTTTCAGCCTGACTTCTATACGATGGTGACGTTGGCAATGGCGATGGCGTCTATACGATGGCGATGGCGTCGCTGGAAAAGCCACTACGGCAGCAGTCTTCTCGGGATCGCGCCGACCACCTGCGGCGCTCACGACGTGACCGAGTAACTTCAGTTCCTTGTAGCCGAAATGACATTTCTCTGGATTGAGTGTAAGGTCAGCTGATCAAATGGCTTCCAGTACATTCCGAACGCGACAAAGGTGCTCGTCAAAAGTTGCCGAAAAGACAACGACATCATCGAGATAGACGAGGCCGCTTTTCAATTTGATGTTAGCGAGAACGGTATCCATCATTCGCTGGAATGTGGCTACAGCGGAACAGAGGCCGAAAGGGAGGACTCTAAATTCGTAAAGGCCGTCCAGAGTTAAAAAAGCAGTTTTCTCGCGCTCTCGCTCATCTACTTCAATTTGTCCGTAACCAACTTTGAGACCGATAGAGGAGAAATACTTCGCGCGCCTCAGCCTGTCCAGAGAATCATCAGCACGAGGCTACGGGTACACGTCTTTCTTTGTGACGTTGCTTAGCTTCCAGTAGTCAACACAAAACCGAAGCGTGCGATCTTTCTTTTTAACAAGAACAACTGCCGAGGACCAGGGAGTGCATGAAGGCTGTATTACGCCGTCTTGAAGCAATTCCTTCACCTGCGTTTGAATGGCGTGGCATTCGGTCGGGGAAACGCGATAAGGCTGTTGCCGTATAGGGTGCGCGTCGTCATAGGTGATGATACGGTGTTTCGTAATCGATGCTTGACGTATCTTCGACGACCGTGCAATGCAAGAGTGGAACTCGAGAAACAGCTCGCGCAGGGGTTGTTTGTTATCTTCCGGAATCGTTGGACTGATATCGACGTTGCGTATAGCTGCGTCAGCAGTGCCGATTGTCTTGGAAACAAAACACTCAGTGACTTCGGCGATCGGGTCGGCATTCGTGAAAAGAACCTCGCAGTGGCCATCATGGAGGTTAACAAGGATTCTTGCTACGCAAGCACCTTGAGAAAGAGAGAGAGAGTGATTTCTTTCTGCGACCGCTTCACCATGTGTCACATGCCACCTGAACCACGACACCTGCACGCGGTGGTAACGTGACAGCGTCGTCGATGACACGAAGAGATGCTCGAGGGTGGATGGTGTTGGCCGTCGCTGCGGCGCTCTTTGTCGAGAAAGTGACGAGGCGTTGTCGAATGTCGATAATAGCTCCATGCTCCCTGAGAAAGTCCATGCCGATGATTAGGTCTCGAGAACAATGAGGGAGAATGCTCCAGTTGGCAACAAACGTAGAGCCGCGAATATGCATTCGTGTCGTGCGCATGCCGATTGGTGTGACGACATGCCCGCCAACTGTACGAACTGGCGCTCGATTCCAAGGCGTCATCACTTCCTTCAGAGGGTGGCCAATTTTTCTCTGATTATTGAATAATCCGCTCCATTGTCCACTAAAGCAGTCAATTCGCGATCGTCGAGCAGTACAGGAATGTCCAAAGAAATTCTTCTTCCGGAATCAGCAGGCACTGTCATCGTCAATGTATCGTCGGTCCACGTACGCGTCAGTAGGGGCCTTCAGCCTGTCCACACTGAGCGGCCTCGCCTCCGAAGGACGCTGTGGTTAGTTTTCCAGGAGTGCGCTGGGCGGCCGACCCTGAACCACGCTCGAATACGTACGGTGAGTCCTAGAAAACTGCTGCGGCGATGGGGAGCGTGACTCGTATTGAGCTGAGGTCGCGCAGCTGGGCAACGTATTCTTCAATTTCAGGAGGACGCTGTCCGAACCTAGGCCGCGACGAGTTTGTTGATAATCCGCGTATTCCGAGCTCTCGATATGAGCACGGTCGGTAGACATGCCCAGCTTCGCCACAGTGAAAGCAAAGGGGACGGCGAGCCAGGTGCCCGCCACGCGTCTGATTTCCATGGGGCCTGTCGGTGGTCGTGGTAATACGAGGCCGCTTGGACGGGCTGTTGCATGGCCGGGGATGTGGAGCGAAGTGGGCAGAAAGGTGCGGCAGGTTGCCTCAAAGCTTGCGAATACGACATACGGGGGCTGTCAGTTCGTAGAGCGTGAACGTGTTAGAAAGTGAACGATGAAACATGCAGCTTTCAGTTTCGGAGACTAGACTTCGCTAACAGCAGTGGTAAAGGGAACTGTTCTTTAATTTGTACACCAATAATAAAGTTTTGCCATACCATACCATACTACCACCTTGATATTTGGAGTTTAACGCTGAAACGTGCGGCTTTTTGTTTCGGGTACTAGTGGACTTTGCTATAAGAACTAGACCAGGGAACTGCACTTTACTTTATATTTATGTACTAGCTTCATATAATGGAGTGTGCACAATGAAACATCTCACTAAGTTTCGGGGACTTCGTAACAACAATGCGCCAGGGAAGTTGCTCTTACTTCCTACCTCAGCATAAGCTTGATATTTTGGAATGCAAGCACTGTTACCGGCGGATTTCAGTTTCGGGGACTGGTTGACTTCGCTAACAGAAATGGACCAAGGAACTGTGCGTTACTTTGCAGCTCGGTACTAGCTTAATAGTGGAGTGTGGACACTGAAAACTGAGGCTTTGGGTTTCAGGAAATTGTGAACTTTGCTAACAGCAGTGAACCAAGGAACTGGTCTTCACTTAGTACCCCAGTATTCGCTTGCTATTATAACAAGGAAAGCTAGAAGTCGAATACGTATTTACAGGAGCCTATATTGTGAGGGCGGTGCTGGGGCAAGATGGCCGAGGGTGGGTACGAAGGCCGTAATGTCTTTAATAAAGCTGGACAAGCCAGCAAAACAATAGGCTAGCGCGCGCGAGGGCGACTCACGAGATCAGCCCTGCATGGCAGCGGGGCAGACACACACACACAACTCTGCTTCTTCTAGACAGGCTAAAGGCGGGAAAGCTGGGGAGAACGCCAGACAGGTGCTGCCACCTGTTGGGCGGCTGGCGAAGTGGACGTGAGAGTATCAGACGTGCTGATACCATACATCCGGCCCCACTTTCTATGATCAAAGTCCTCTTTGATTACAAGTCTGAACTGAGACTGGACACCAGGCAATGTATGGCAATACTAGGCATCAATAAGCGAGGCAGGATAACAGAGGCATATGACAGGCAAATAGCAACAGACTAGGCAAGGCAATAAATGCTTTACATGGATTAAAGCCAAAATTAGGCAGTGACAAACTCTAAAGAAATTGCAAGGGGCACACGCACTGCATTTTGATACGTCCACTTCATAGTCCTAAACATGGGTGGGCAGTTTGCGCTGTCTGATTGGGCGCTGATTGTTCAGCGACAAAGCAGATGCAGTTTCTCAGCTACGTGACGCCCGACCTTTTAGGAGGTTGAAAGTCTTGTAGGACGAGCTACATAGCACGTCGAAATGTTGAAGGAGCATTCTTGAGTACAAAGGGCATACGTATCCACATGTATGTCCCATTGTGCGTGATGAAAGCTGTCTTGACATAATCTGCAGGATGCAGGCTGACTTGCCAGTAGGCAAATTTCAGGTCCAGATATGCAAAATATGATGCTACTGCGGCGTCTTGCATGATATCATCAGCATGGGGCAAGGGGTGTACAACATAGACAGTGAGCTTGTTAAGCGGAACATAGTTGAAGCACAGGCGCTTCTTCAGTCCTCTGGACACGACAATCACTGGAAAGGCCCACGGCCCAATGGCAGGCAGGATGATGACTTGATGCAAGTGCTTGGCTGTTTGTATATCTAGGAACTGGCGGTCATCTGCACAGTATCGATATGGACTCCTGCTATACGGCACGCCATCGGGAACTAAGTCTATGCAATGGTCCACACCTTGGAAATGGCTGATGTAATCCTCATCACGAGCAAATGTGAGATGATGATCTGAACGGGACGTAGCCAGGGCTACTTGCAGCATCTCTGATAGGTCATTTGCAACAAAAGCGGGAGGAAGGTCAGGATGAATTGTTACGGCTACTGTACCTTCTTGTGCAACAGTGGCTTTTCTGGCAGGCTTTTGAGCAAAGGCTTCCAAAGGGGCTCCATTCCTGCGAGAGGTGCTTCCTGGAGACCACCTGAACGTGGCACTTCAGTACATTCAGCTAGGAAAGACTTTCAAAGAATTACTGCGCATGAGGCACGTGGATATAGCTTCTGTTGCGGCTGTATGACTGTACCAGAGGCCAGATGGTGGATTACGGCTGGATTTGGAGGCTCCAAAACAAGTCTTGTATTGCTGGCACGAAACCAATCTTCACCCAGTATCCCCGGTAAGTCATTATTGCTGATCACAATGGCTTCCACTAGAGGTGTTATAGGGCCCACTTTAATCTTCAGGCAGACCGTGCCTTCGGGATGCACACTTGATCCACCAAAAACGGCTGAGGGCTTGCGTGTCCAGGGCATCAGTGGAATATTCTTGATTGCAGACTTGGCCCCTAAAGTTATCTTGGACCCTATGCTTGGGAAGACGTCGTAGGAGCCCAAAAGTGCGATGCCAGGTGCAAAGAATGAACACTCCAGATAGGAGCCATGGACGTCTTCCAAAGCGCTTGTGTGCTTCGCCGGGGCTACTGCATGAAGTAATGTTGACACTGTGGCTGGCTGCTGTGCGACATACTTTTATTTTGTTGGGCACTTCGATGCTAGGTGACACTTTTCGTGACACTTGAATCCAACAGCTTCGCTCAATGACTGTCGTGGGCGAAACGCAGGGACACCATAACGCTGTAACAGAGCCGAGTACCGAGCTTCATTTACAGCAGGTGGTAGATCTGCTATGCCACGGCTATGGCGGAGGACTGGCAGGGCGGGACGGGGGCACGCGACTGTGCCTGAAACTGCTGCAGACTGTTGGAGGTGCCACTGAACGCATTAATGACGCTGAAGGGACTTGTCTGGAAGGCGTAGTTCCGTTAATTTGACTACGAAGAGTCTGCTTAGGACGATCAGCTTGGTTGCTCGCGGTCTGCATATGTTGCATTGCCCTGTCAAGCTGGGTAAATATATCAATGAAGCTTTATAGTGACGATGGGCGTTGCGCTGCTGTGCTTTTTGCGGTGCCTGCGCACTGAATGCAGGAGATATTCCACCTTCTGAGGATCCGTCAGTGGCGCTGGACATTTCTCTATTACTCGAAGCTTTGCACAGGCCTAGTGGCGAAGTGACTGAGAGCTGGACTGTACTTGGGACATAATTTTCTGCCATTGCAGTAGAGTCAGCTCGTCCAGGAAAGCGCGCCCAGGAAAGCTTTACGCCACGTATCCCAAGTCGGGAACTGCGCCCCAAGAGTCTGGTGTCAGTTTTTCGCAGTGCCTCTCAACTTGCTTGCGGCGATGAGGTGGGTTGTTTCGGGCAACCACGAAGCTGGCTGTTGCGTTCGTTGAATCTACTGAATCCACAGACGCGCACTTTGCTTGTGGCAGTTCTCGAACAATGGCAAGGTAGACGATACGTCGGGCATGGTTGTCACTTGCAGCTGTGGCAAGGAAAGGGCCTGGTACTGCGGTGACGACATAGGCGAAAATGGCACTCCAAATGATGGCTGGGGGTACCCTGCAGACGTTACAAATCTGGGTGTTGTTACATAAGGCTGCGGTTCCTGTGGCGGCGAAAAAACTTCATGCGCTGGCACGGCTGCGGCGTCGCAAACGAGCGGCTGCGTGGGGTAGGACCACGGTGGTGGTGGGACGTACGATGTGGTCGCATAGACTTGCGAGGTTGCACCTGGAATTGCTTGACAAACCGTCGGAATAAGGGGCGAGGGAGGGAACTACTCTGGTCGAGGAAACTGGCGCCTAGGCAGGTCTCGGTGCTTGTTTCGGAATCGCTGCACGAGCGACCAGGCACGCTGTCAAAAGTTGAATCAGGTCGTCTCTAGACCCGGTAGCGTCGATTCAGCGGCGCATGAGCTCGGTTTTCAGAAACTCGGAGCTGAAGCATGCGACTGCGGCAGCGTCGACTTCGACCCAATTCAATCCCGGCATGGCGCTTACTTGGCGGTAGCAATTACATAGACAATGGCGGCGACTAGGGGGGCCGAGCGGGAGCCATGGCACGGCGTGAGCGAACGGCGAGGCGAGATTCTTGGTCGACTGCGCCACTTGTGTGGGCGGGGCTGGGGCGAGATGGCCGAGGCTGGGCACGAAGGCAGTTATGTCTTTATTAAAGTTGGAAAAGCATAACAAACAATAGGCTAGCTCGCGCCAGCGCGACTCACGAGATCAGTCCTATATTATAGTGGGGCGGACACGCACACACAACTCTGCTTCTCCACAGGCTAAAGGCGGGAAAACTGGGGACAACGCCAGACAGGTACTGCGATCTGTCGGGTGGCTGGCGAAGTGACCTTACGAGATACGTGTAGAACTGGCAATATGGCAAGATCCACAAACGACCGTTGCGCGCCTTCATCTTCTTCCTTTCGTTGCGTCCACGTGCGCGTGCTTGGGTAACGGTCCTGTGACACAACCTCCCGGCGGCAGGAGCACTGACTCAGCACTGTTCCAAGGACACGACAGGCAAGTAACAAGTTGACGACGGCTAAGGTTCGCGGACATAGTACGGTTTGAGCCGTCCAACGTGCACAATTTTACATTGTGGGCGGCGAGTCGACGATGCCAGGGTTTTGACGGGTGCAATTTGATAGGTGAGGGTGGTTACTGCCGAAGAACGCGGTAAGGGCCTGTGTAAGGCGACAAAGGTTTTTCTGAGAGTCCGACTCGGCGCGTGGGAGTCCAGGGGAGAACAAGGGAACCTGGCGGAAATGGTTGAGCCGGCGATGCCTGTCGTCTAAAGCGTTCTGTCTTGCCTGCGATGTGGCTAATCGGTGGCGAGCAAGCTGAAGGGTGTGATCGGATCGAGCAATGGCGTCGTGGGCATACTCAGTGGTGTTAGACGTATCAGAAGGCAGCAGGGTATCCATGGGTAAAACTGGATCACGGCCAAAGAGCAAATAAAATGGAGAGAAACCGGCGGCATCGTGGCCTGATGAATTGTAGGCGAACGTCACGAATGGTACGTTAACGTGCGAATCGTGGTGATCCGAGGACACGTACATCGACAACATGTCCGCGAACGTGCGATTTAAGCGTTCTGTTAGGCCATTAATCTGGGGATGATAAGCGGTGGTGAGCTTAATTGTGTCGGATTGCGCACGATATAGGAATGTCGGCGATTACTTTTGACAGGAACTGCGGGCATCTGCCGTTAGAAGTGGTTTAGGAGCACCGTGGTGGCACCGTGACATCGCGCAACAAAACGTTGGCGACGCCAGTTGCACAGCTTGTAAGGAGGGCACGCGTGATCGCGTACCGTGTGGCGTAATGTGTTGCGGCGGCGATCCATTTATTCCCAGAGTAAGAC
Organism: Dermacentor silvarum; assembly: GCF_013339745.2. Taxonomy (NCBI): domain Eukaryota; kingdom Metazoa; phylum Arthropoda; class Arachnida; order Ixodida; family Ixodidae; genus Dermacentor; species Dermacentor silvarum. The sequence continues at coordinate 119,037,113 of NC_051163.1, read as the reverse complement.
ACAGTGAAAAGGCCAAGCAAGTCGACACCGACGCGGAATCAAGGCGCATGCTTGATGTCCAGTGGCTGAAGGGCACCACTAGGGTGGGCTACTTTCAGCGTTGGCCGAGCTCTCCCGAAGCGACGTACTGACACACCGACCGATACTTGCCGGTCCAGTAAAATCGGCGGCGCGAGTGATCACATGTACGAGCAACGCCGAGGTGGTCTGCCATGGGTATGTCATGAAGTTGAGCAAAGACGGTCGGCCGAAGCTGTTCCGGAATAACAAGCAGGAGCTCGGGGCCCTCAGGGAACATACTGCGGCGGTACATTATTCCGTCCCGGAGCAAAAACATGCGGCGGTGAGCATCAGAAGGCGAATACTCCAGCCGTGCAATAAGTTGTTGCAGTGCGACATCACGCCTTTGTTCATTTTCAATGTAAGTGATGTTCCAGATCTGTATGACACAGACTGTTGTCGCTGGAGTCAGTCGGGTAGGGTCCACATTGCTGCGATTCCCTTAGAACGTGTGGTGAATTCCGATTCACGTTGAGCGACCATGCTCGGACTACGTGCAAACGCATATTGATTGGCGTGCAAAACGATCTAGCTCGTCAAAATGAATAGAAGTGTCATTCGCAAGGTTCGGAGACAAAACCTGCTCTCCTACCACTTATGCTAACTGTAGGGGCGCGCCCTAAGCGCGCTCCCGATTGCAGCGCCAACATAGCGTTGCGCAAGACGCGCGCAATAAACACAGATTGCATCTCTGCGTTCGTTGTGTGCGGACGTGCGTCCCGCCGCTCGTATACAGGCGGCGTTCTATAGGCGTCGTATATCACGACCACTATAGCTTGGTGACCCGGACGTGATGAGGCGTTGAGTGGCGCGGATGCCAGGGTGGCTTGCTTCGTGCAGCTTAGTGAAGATTTGACGACGATATGCGGATGGCTCAAAAGGGCGCGTGCGGCCAGAAGACACATCACACACAATTGTACCAGAGGAGAAGGGCAGTGGCACATCAGACAGCGACAAAGAACTAGAGCTTGCGCGCAAGTCGCGAAGTTCACTCTCACTACGCTGTGCCTCTGCAATTGCCTCGAAGTCCACAGCATCAGATGTTAGGACAGTTACGCGGGAAAGGGCGTCGGCAGCAGCGTTGACGGGGCCTTTGATGTACCTTAGGTCTGCGGTGAACTCCGAAATGAAACTTGGATGCCGAATTTGCCGGGATGTATAAGCACTGTGGTTTCCACGGAAAGCGAATGTTAGTGGCTTATGGTCGGTCAGCACGTGGAATACGCTACCTTCCAGTTGGTGGCGGAAATGGCGAATTCCGAGGTAGACGGCAAGAAGTTCACGGTCGAACGTGCTGTAGCGAGTTTCGGCAGGCTTTAGTTTCTGGGAGAAGAAGGCTAGCGGGCACCACGAGTTTTGCTGGAACTGCTGAAGGACGGCACCAATGGCGTTGGAGGAAGCATCGGTGATCAGCCGCATTGGTGCGTTGGGTAAGGGATGCACGAGCATTGTTGCATTGGCCAGAGCATTCTTGGCTTCCTGAAATGCTGCGTCAGCTGCACTTGTCCACTTGAGAGGGGTTGACGGTGCTTTAGTTGACTTGAGCATGTCGGTCAGCGGTAGGACAATACGAGCCACATTAGGTATAAAGCGACGTTGAAAGTTCAGCAGTCCTAGGAACTCGCGCAGCTTTCGAAGCGAAGACGAGGAAAATCGCGCAGCGCTTGAACTTTGCCATCTAGGGGCTGGACTCCTTCAGGTGTGACGAGGTGGCCAAGAAATTCGATGCTGTTGACGCCAAAAACACACTTTGCTGTGTTAATGGTCAAGCCGTGTTCCTGGAGTCGTGTAAAAAGCAATCGCAGATGATCAGCATGCCGTTCAGGTGAAGAGCTAGCCACAAGTAAGTCATCGAGGTAGGCGATGACGAAGTGTAGGCCGCGGGTCACCTCATTGATGAATCTTTGGAACGTTTGGGAGGCGTTCCTCAACCCAAAAGGCATGCGGATGTACTCAAAGAGGCCAAAAGGTGTCGCATGGCAGTCTTTGGTATGTCAGATGGCTCAACAGGAATGTGATGGTAAGCTTTGACCAAGTCGATCTTGCTGAATATGGTCGTACCAGCTAGTGTGGCGGCGAAGTCATGAATATTGGGAAGTGGATACCTATCAGGTAGAGTGCGCGTGTTCAGGGCACGATAGTCACCACAGGGGCGCCAGTCGCCTGGGTCACGCTTCGGAACCATGTGCAGGGCGGATGACCAGCTGCTGGACGATGGGCGAATGATGCCAAGTTGCAGCATAGGTCCGGTTGTGACGATGTGGTGCGTGACTATGTGTCGCACCGGTAGTTCTAAGTTGTTGGGCTTTGTAAGCTCAGTAAAATCGGACAGAATTGAGCCAAACGAGAGTGCTTGTAAGTTCGGAGCCCTTTGCACAGGTGTCGACACAGGTGCGAGGATTGCCTGCACAGACAAACTGGTCGTACAGTCCACAAGGCGACGTGAGCGGATGTCCACGTTCAGGCCGAAGTTGTTAAGAAAGTATAGTATACTAAGTATAGTATACTAAGTAAAGTATAAGTATAGCGAAGCGCACATCAGCGACGATGAAAAAAAACCAGCATTTCCCCGAAGGGGAGTATGAGGAAGTGCGAAGCACGGGGTGATGCTATGAGGGGGCGCGCGCGACTAAACTGCAGAGCCGAGCGAAGGAGACGGCAGCGAGAGAGCACGACTGACGCGCCGGCGCCACACACACAACACGTGACGGCGGAGCGAAACACGCCAGGCGGTTGGAGAGGGGGTGAGCGGTGGGGAGAGTACGCACACGAGGGGCTGTTACCGGGCGAGGAGGGAGCTGTCAGCGCGAGGGGAGAGGCGGCGGCCGAGGGTGAGTGCAAACCTAACGGGGTGAGAGGCACACCAGCTGCATGGCGCCGTGACGTCACGGCGCGGAAAGGGTGCGAGGAGCCGGCGCGGCGCGCGCAGCCACGGCGCGGAGGCGCCAGCTGCACAACGCGCCGTGACGTCACGGCGCGGAGAGCGGTGCGGAGCCGGCGCGGGGCGCGCGCAGCCACGGAGCGGAGGGCGGAGCGCGCGCAGTCACGTGGGGCGTGACGTCGCTGCGCCGTTGCTACAGACGCTCCTCTCCGCTCCTCGCGCCGTTGCTAGGGGAGAGGAGGAGGAGCGCGGATGCCGGCGGAGTTTTCGGGGTCGCTTAAGAAGTGCATTCGCACTTAATATCCATCTAAATGTGCGGCGCAGTCCTAAGTCGATGGTGAGCGAACGCTGTCCAAATGTGGCGATTGTGGAACTATTTACAGCTTGTAACGGCGCAGTTTTTTCAGAGCGTTGTCGATCTTGACGTGAGGTAGGGATAACGCTCACCACAGCGCCAGTGTCGACCAGAAAACGACGTCCCGTTATTCTGTCTGATACGCATAGCAGGCGGCTGCGTTTCGCTGTGGGGTCAAGCGAGTCACTCGCCGCCATTAGCGACTCGCTTTCGTGCTTTCCTGCCAGCCACAAGGCTCTCGACACTTCCTAGCGTTGGCGCCGAAACGGACATGATACCAGCAGTAGCCGTCACCATTGCTTCTAGTGCGGGAACGAGAACGCGAACGTGAGTTGCCGTGAAAGCGACCACGGGTCGAAGTCCACATCGCGGCGATGGAGGCAGTGAGCTGCTCTATTTTTTTTTTTCGAGGCGTTCGATGCGAGAGTGCCGCGTTTGGGTATCCGGTGTCACGGCAATCGCTGCCGCAACCTTGGGGCCAGCGCGGGAGTATTCTGCAACGCGATCTGCGAGCTCGGCTAGTTTCTCCAACGGCATGTCGCCTGCAGCAGCCAGGAAAGGAAGAAGGTTTTATGGCAGACGCTGCAGAAATAACTCACGAAGTAGAGGACTCTCCGAATCTTGCATGCTGTCGCTGAGTAGCTGGAGCATTCGGTGCAACAGCTGAGATGGTCGACGGTCTCCCAGCTCCTCCGTGTTGAGAAGTTGCTGCAAGCGGCTGCGTTCCGAAACCGTTTTGCGCGTCAGAACAATGGTCTTGAAATGGTCGTATGGTAGCGTTGCGTGTGGAAGGCTCAGCACGTCGTCGAATTCGTCCGCAACTTCAGATGGTAGTGTAGAGACGACCTGAAGGTACTTCGCGCGCTGTGCAGTGATGCGGCGCAAATCGAAGAGCACTCCGGCCACGGTCCAGCACGCCGGCCACGGTACACCGGCCACAGTACGCCGGCCACGGTACGAGCACGCTGGCCACGGTCCAGCACGCCGGCAAGGGTACGAGCCCATAGTACGGTGGCTAGATCGGTAGGTGTGCCGACCGAGCGTAGTTCACCACTTCTCCGCACCATGACGCAAAATTGGCGCTGCGGACAGTAGAACGGTTCAGTGGCGCGCAACGGCGGCTGCGCTGTGTAGACGAGCTGCGTGTCTGATAGCATCGCTTGCCTCTGATTGTATCTTTGAAGTGCGCGTTATAATACCGTTCTGAGCAGTGTAGGCCAAGCCAGAATGAGGAACTTGTTGTTGTCGTCTAGTCAGAAAAAACGAAATGCTCAAGTAAATTTTCTAGCTTGGCAATCGGTCACATTTATTGATATAAACGCGGCGCTCCAGCCCATTGCATTAAAGACGTAAATGCATTTTTTCCATGCATAAAACAATACTGCAATGGTTTTATACGGTATGTGGAACCGTGTTTACATGATATTTAGCGAGTTCTGATGTTTCAATTTTGAGAAATCCAGCCATTGTTTTATTGCTGCGTCAGTTACGGTATCTAAATTGGTGCCAGAAGAATTGTGTTGGTAAGTGCATATGGTTCACTGTTTCATTGTAATAAAATAAAGCCATATGTCGATTTTGGACTAGATTCGTGAATATATTTAAAATACAAGAAAAGCTCTCGTAACTTGAGTCAGCAGACACACCAACATAAATTAGCTAGCGCCAGCAAGGCCGCAACGTTGGTCCACCACATCATAGCATTGTTCACAGTACACGCCTCATCTTCAGGTGCTTCCTCGTCCCCCTGTTGCTTTCGCGCGCCATGTTCTTGCCCTATACAAGAAAGTAAAGCCGTGTAATCGTATAGAACTTCACAACATCGTTTGTGAGCTCTTTCTTGTGCCGCTTACAGCCGATCAAATGCGGGGGATTCAGCTGCAGAAAGGATGCAAAGTCGGCGATACACTGTTCCTCCGTAACTCATTTAAACTGAAGCACAGGTTGAAGGCGTCTTCGAGCGATGCTACCAGTTTTTTTAGTGCTTCAGAAGGGAGCAACAGCCCTGACCTACTCATTCTGTTGAATTCAGCAATGTCCCTGAGCAATCGGAGCACTTGGTTCTTTGCAGGAACTTCCTTACTACATAGCCTGCGCTATATAGAATATCAGCCTAGAATCACTTTTCTTTTCCCTGTAGCAGCGCAGCGGTGCTCGATGTCGCAGGCGCTGAGCACCTCATGTGCGGCTTACAAATTTCCAACGTTGAGGAGCTCATGGACGTACGCTTTTCGGTGTACCGCTTGCTCATTAACGTCGCCGATACAATCTAGCCACAGTGCCGATACTGAGCAAGCTACTGAGCAGCTCGGGGCGAACAATTCCGCTGTCTATCTCACAAAGCCCGACTTGCAGTTTGCAGCGAAGCAGTAGGTCTCCTTGGTACCAGGTCTTCTTTGGTGGAGCAACGCCGCCGCTAATCTCGCCGGTCATTTTTCCTACCTGGAACATTCCACATCGCTTAGGAACTTACAAACAGTACGAGAGATGCGGAGCTCTTCACCTTTGAAATAGGCACGAACAGACGACATACAACTATTCCAATACGGGCTTTATTTTTTTTTTTTTTGCTCGCCGCCAGTCCGCCAGCCCCCTGTAGCAGACGAGGCGCGCTGCGGAACCGTTCTACTGACCGCAGCGCCAATTTTGCGTCATGACGCGGAGAAGCGCTGAATTACGCTCCAGAGGCGCCGGTCGGCACACCTACCTATCTAGCCACCGTACCCATAGTACGAACACGCCGGCCATGGTACGAGTACGCCGCCCACGATACGAGCATACTGGCCACGGTACGACACCGGCCTCGGTATGACACCGCGATTGGTATCGTTCGGACTCCCGACTTTCACCGAGCCTCTTCAATAGCCGGGGGCCTATGTAGCAGTACCAGCAACTGTTGTCGACGCCGTCGGCGTTTTGCCTGCGTTCGCACCGAACGCACGCGGCGTCCGTGACTTTTGCCGGTGCCTCTGGCGGCGGCTCGGAGTTTTATTGCGATAGCAATTATATGGACACTCAAAAGCAGATTTCTGCCGTCGGCGTCGCCGTCGCCGTGAGGTTCCGTATGACGTCATTTGGAGATGAAATCGTCGCCGCGCGCCGCCGAACGCTGTATGTGCGAGTGAAAGGGCGCGAGGGACGCGCGCTTTCACAGGGAGTGAACGCACGGCGGAGAACAAACGCGCGTTCTGCGCCGTGCTCGCTTAAGGGCTGCAGAAGTAGGCGTCTCTTTTCTCCTTTACAATGACCATATATGTAGAGCAAACGCGCCTTCTTCAGACGCGCGAGAGTCCGTGGGGGAGGGGGAGGGAAGGGAGCCGACGTTTAGCTGCGGCACCAAGTGGCTATTTATATCAGAGGCTCCAGCAACAGTCACCAACGCCGCACGCATTTTGAGCTAACGCGGGCAAAACGCCGATGGCGTCGACAACAGTTCTGCGTGTTGTTGCTACCAAAGCCGCTCACCTTACTTCGTATGACATTGCTCTGTTGCTATCGCATTCATTGCTTCGCCCTTAGGGCGAAACTGTGACATTTTTTTTCGTCCAGTTGAGAACCGGACACTCATCGCTCGCAACGCCCGAACTTCCCTATCTCCTGCCTGGTTAATTTTTCGCCCCGGCTCCTGCCCCTGACCTGTCTTCCATGGGGGGGAGCCTTGGAGGGGCGCGCCCTAAGCGCTCTCCCGATTACAGTGCCAACATAGCGTTGCGCAAGACGCGCGAAATAAGCACAGATTGCATCTCTGCGTTCGTTGTGTGCGGACGTGCGTCCCGCCGCTCGTATACAGGCGGCGTTCTATAGGCGTCGTATATCGCGACGACTATACTAACCTATGAATTGCCCTAGCCTGCAGCAGCGGAGAAGTGGGGGAGAAAGTGTCCGGATGGTGGAAGGTATGAGAAGGCCAGCCAGCAGCCACGTGAAGAACACCTTTTGCTTTGCCCTAGCGTGCAGGTTGCATGCACCCTGAACTTTTCTTGTACGTTTTCTTTGGAGCAGACCACTCACTCGTCACCATGCATTAAACTTCTGTTACTTGTTGTTACATCGCCTCGTCTTCCCTGCCGCACCCTCTCCGACGGGCAACCTGATTCGAGCTCCAAGCAGACGCTGTTGAAAGGTACCCCCGAATCTCGGCCCGTAACAGCATCCTGATGTAATCGACCAGAGTTGTAGATGACGGAATAGGAGTAAGTTATTAGGAGCACTAGGGAAGTCGTTCTCGAAACGCGCTGGCGTCCCATATGTGCCTGGCGTCAGCGAAGCTCTTAACCGCGTATTCGCAAGGTACGATCTTAGAATAGCACACAATCCAACTAGAGATGGGCAAAACGGCTCACTTAGTGAACGGCTCGGAACGGCTCAGCTCACTGAAATGAACCGGTTCATTTTAACGGCTCACCGGTTCACTTAAACGTGTAACCTGTGTTATGCATATTATATAGTTATGTGGCTTTGAAAAAAAACGATATATACATAATTCAATAACCGTGTTATTGGTATTTTTTAGTTATGTTTAGAGAATATTTTTACATATATTAAAAGCGTCAATTTTTTGTTGTAATGAAGCTCTCTTTTCTGATATTGGGGATAAAATGCTTATGATACTGTGACAGGCAGAATGCGACGTACTTTTTTCAGAAAAAAAAATATGTAACTTCATTGTCTTTACAGAAGCTTGTTCGTTTTTGAGGGTACTTTAAAATCAACTTTTGTCAAACTAAGAACACAAAATGATTGTACATTATGTTTCAACTTTATTCATTTATTCACATACGTACGTTCACTATAATATGAGTAAGCTGTAACGCCATGCAAGATGAATGTAGAAACCATTTCCTGAAGTACAATACAAAAATCATACGAAAGATCCACAAAACTGCCGCACGTACATTTCGTTTTTTTTTCTCTTGAGTAGTGCACGCGCGATACTGCAGCGATCTTGCCATCATACACCAGGACAAAGAAAAAAAAGAAATGAAGTTTTATTACAACACAACAGATCATTGGCCTCGTTTTATTGACGTGCTAATGATACATGCTCAGAAAATGCACTGAAGTGGATGTCATGGGCGACATTTTCATCACTACACTAATTAGCACAAATGAAGACCAGGACGTCAACTGTACGTTCACCTCTTGTGGTTAAAGTGCCCCTAAATCACCCAGAGGTCGAAATTTAGTTCCGGTGTTGCAGTTGTGCACGAGTGTACGACGAACACGTAGCCACGGGAATTTTTAGAAATGGTGGTGTAATAGTGGAGTTACACGCGTTTGATGACCGAAAAACAGCCCTCGCTCTTTTCGCTCTTTCCTTCGCTACTCTCCTCATCGGCTGGTCTCCCCTCCTCGCCGAGTGCTTCTCGATAGGTCACGTGACATACGTCATCGCCAACGCGCTTCTCAAAACACTGCATACTTCCCGTCACGTCCACGCTAGCGGCACATATACCGACGGGGAGCCGTCCGCCAGTGCTGTAGAACGTCTGCCGCGCGAGAGGTGTCCAAAGTAGACGGCAGTTCGGCCGGCGCCCCACCCGCTGCACCATCATTGGCCCAATCGACGACCGCGAACCTGCGCGCCTCCGCCATCAGCAACGAAAACATCAGTGCAGCCGGGAGACGACGGGCTCGGCTGTGCTCGCATCGCAGCCGACGAAGCCGCTAATATCAGCGTATTTTTCTTCTTTGTGTACAAGTATTGCGAAGAGCGATAACAACGATAAGAAAATATTGCGGCTTGTGAGCGTCGGTATTTCATTTCAAAGCGCCGTCCGTTTTAGCTTTGAGGGGAACCAGAAAAGGCCTAGCGACGATATCGGCGCGGTCGAGCGATCAACGGCGGTGAATCTGCCGCACAAATGAGTCCCGGTCTCATCCTCTCTACGTACGGCAAGGAAATCTCGCGTTTGCGAGCAAGAACCGCTCTCGAATGGCGGCCCGCGAATGGCAAACGGCGTGCGATGAGTTACCGTGCCGGTAATGTGGACTCGATCAGCGCTTCTCGGCTACCCGCTGTTGCTGCGGTGCCGGCCCGTGTTATGCGAAGTGTACCGCTATAGACCGTGTGTTGCGCGCACGTCTGGAAAGGCCAACACTGTCGCACTCTGTTCGCGCAGCTAATCAGACCGCTAAGCACGACTGTGTAGGAACGCGAGAGATTTGGCACTTGCGTTGCGAGCTGTAATTACCGATTCGCAAGGGCGCACAAACGAGCAACAAGACGAGGAAGAGCAGAAAGCGCGCGTACCTGCTAGCAGACTAACCGGAAGTCGTAGGTACTTGTTCAATCAACGGACATCGTTTCCGCAGTTGACATCACCCGATTCCCCCTACTGACATCGTGACGACCGCTGGGGATACGGGAAAGGCGAGGGGAGGAGAACGGCATTGTACTTCTTTTTGTGGCACTCTCACAGCGCGTAGCGCTGCAGCGTTTGTCATCGTTGATCGTGACGGCATTCTGAACTCGATGAGCGTTTACTTGAAATGTTCAAAAAATATCTGAGATGGTTTAGGGGCCCTTTAAAGACACGGAAGACCATCTTCGGAGTGTTATTGGAC